>NW_016908870.1:7758-149197 GCF_001483705.2 Eufriesea mexicana | reverse complement strand
AGTCCACCGAACAGCAGTGCATGGCACAAGGGTCAAAGATACCCTCTCCTGTTCTAACCAAACCTAACATAAACAAGCTTAACCTAACTCAACATAACGTGCCGCGGCCATTATTACTGGCCTTCCCAGAGTCTAGCAGGTTGTAATAGAGCAATGTCGCGCGAGAAAGTTCACCGAAACACAGTGTACGACACAAAAGCTAAGGCTACTTTTTCCTAACCCATACTAACGTAATATAGCCGAACGTAGCCTAACTTGACCTAACGTACCTTGACCACTATTGCTGGAACCCACAGAACCAACCAGAATATATTAGGGCACACTAGAGCGCAGAAAACGTTCGCAATGCAGGGCAAAAGCACAAAAGACGAAGACACGCTAACCTAACCTGACATAACCTACCCCAACCAAACGTAGACTAACCCAACGGAACGTAGCCTAACAGGACACAGCGTGCCGACCACCACTATAGCTGTCTTTTCCATAGTCAATCTGAACATATTAGATTACAGTGGCGCGCAGAATTCCACCGAATATCAGTCTATAGTTCAAACGCCAGCTACGCTCTCCTAACCTAACCAACCTTAACATAACCTAACGAAACCTGACTCGACCTACGTGAAGCGAGCACCGTTGCTGGCCTCCCCAGAGCCCAACAGAGAATAGTAGAGCACAGCAGTGCGCAGAAATCCACCCCAATAGCTGTGTATACCAGAAAATTCAGATCTATCCATACCTGACACAAACAAACATAACCGAACCTAACGCAACGTACCTCAACCTATCGTGCCGGGACCACTATTGCTGGCCTCACAAGAGAAAGGGAGAGCGAATCAGAGCACAGTAGTGCGCAGAAATCCACCGAATATCAGTGCATGGCGAAAAAATTTTAGCCTTAACCTCGTACCCTAACCAAATGTGACATAAACGAACGTAACTTAACTGAACCTAACGTACCGAGACGCTATTGCTGAAGTCCCCAGAGTCGAGCAGAGCATAGTCGAGCACAGTAGAGCGCAGAATTCCACCGTAGAACAGTCTATAACAGGAAAGACAAAGCTATACGAACATAACCGAATCTAACTTAACCCAACCAAGCGTATCATAACTAAACCTAGCCTGCCGAGGCCACTATTGCTGGCATCCCTAGGGACGGGCAGAGCACAGTAGAACAGTGAAGAGCGCAAAATCCACCGAATAGCACTGTGAAGCGCAAAAGTAGAAGTTATCCTCTCCTTACCAGACCAAACGTAACATGACCAAACGAACATAACTGCACCTACCGTGCCTACACCACTATTGCTGACCTCCACAGAGCCAGGCAGAGTATATTAGAGGAGATTGGGGCGCAGATATCCTTAGAATCACAGTGCAGAGTGCAATAGACGATGCTACCGTGTCCTAACACAGCGAAACGTAGCATAACCGAAAGTAGACTCACGGATGCTAACGTGCCGAGACCACTATTGCTTGCCTCCTCAGAACAAAGCGGAATATGCTATAGCACAGTAGGTCGCAGTAATGCACTGCTTTGCAGTGTACAGCACAATGTTGAAGGATATCCGGGCATAAAGTGGCCTAGCCCAACCAAACCGAACATGGCATAACTCAGCATAAAGGCACGAGACCGCTCCTTCTGGCCTCCCAAGAGACAAGCAGATGTAAGTAGAGGAACGCATAGCGCAGATATGGACCGAATAGCAGTGTGAAACCCAAACGTCAAGGTCATCATAACCACACTTCGCCCAAACTAACCTTACCAAGCGTAACCGAATACAACCAGACGTGACACGACCGCTATTGCTGGCCTCCCCAGAGAAAAGCGGATGCTAGTAGAACAACGCAGTGCACAGATATCGACTGAATCGCAGTGCATAGCACAAGAGTCAAAGCTAGCCCATCCAAACCTGTCCTAACGTAGCCAAGTCAAGCGCAACCTAACTCAACCAAGCGTGCCGGGACCACCATTGCTGGTCTCCACGGAGCAAAGTAGAACATACTAGGGAACAGTAGAACGCGGAATTTCAACGTATAGCAGTGTATAGCACAAAAGTCAAAGCAATCCTGCCCTAACCTAACCAATCCCAACGTAACCAAACGTAACGTAACCAAACCTAGCGTGACGAAACCTCTATGGCAGCCCTCACCATAGACAAGCAAAACATATTACAGCACAGTAGAGTGCAGAAAACCATAAAATCGCAGTGAATCGCACAAGAGTCGAAGCTAACCTATGCTAACCTAATCAAATGTAACACAACCGAATGTCGCCTAACCCAAACTAACGTGCCTCGAGCAAAACTGCTGGCCTCCCTACAACAGAGCAGAACACACTAGAGGCGAGCAGTACACCGAAAGCCACCGCGTGGCAGTGTATATCACAAAAGTCGCAAATGTTCTAACCCAACCTGATCTAACGTAAGCAAACCAAACTTAACGCAATTCAATCTAACGTGTCGAGACCACTATTGCTGTCTTCCTCAGAGCCAAGCAGGACATATTACATGAGAGTAGAGGGCTGAAATCCATAGAATCGCAGTGTATAGCAGAAAGGTCAAAGCCATTCAAGCCTAACTCATACAAATATAACCCAACCAAGTGAAACATAACACAACGTAGCGTGCAGCGGCTACCGTTGCTGGAATCCCCAGGGCCCAGAAAAATATAGTAGAGCAGAGTAGAGCGCAGAAGTGCACCGAATGGCTGTCTATAGCACAAAAGTCTATCCTATCCTATAATATCATATCCACACGTAATATAAGCAAAAGTAACCTAATTTAACCTAATGGTTCGGGACCACTGTTGCTGGACCTCGCGGAGTCAAGTAGAGCATAGTAGAGCAATGAAGAGCGCAGAAATCCATGGAATAGCAGTGTATAGTTCAAAAGTGAAAGTGACCCTATCCTAACATAACCATTCGTAACATAAACAAGCGCGACCTCTCAAAAACTAATGTGCCTACGCCGCTAGTTTTGTCCTCCCCAGAGCAAGCAGAACATACGAAAGCACAGTAGACCGCAGAAATCTGCAGCATTGAAGTGTAGGACACAAAAGTAAAGGATATCTAAACAAAACCTGACCTAGCATAAGCTAACCAAGCGCAAACAAGCCCAAACTAACGCGCATAGCAGCCTACCATTTCTGACTCCCCGTCGCCAAGCTGGGCATATTAGCGGATAGAAGAGCGCAGAGATCCATAGAATGGCCGTGTATAGCACGAAAGTCAAAGATATCCCAACCTAACCCAAACAAACCAAACCTAACCAAACGTAACCTAACACAGCCTATAGCGCCGCGGCCACCATTTCTGGAATTACCAGAGGAAAGCAGGGAATATTCGACGCCAGTAGGTTCCAGGAATCTAACGGAAAGCAGCGTACAGCACAAAAGTCTTATCTATCCTAGCCGAACCTATCCAAGCATAATAAAAACAACCGTGACCTGATTCAACCATGCGTGACGCGACCGCAATTGATGTATTCCCTAGAGTAACCGGGGAATAATAGAGGAGGGTAGAGCGCAGGGATTCATAGAATCGCTGTGTGCAGCAGAAAAGTCGAAGCTATCCAAACCAAACCAATTCTAACGTAACCTAGCCAAACGTAATCTATATGTAGATAATGCGCCGATACCACCAATTCTGGCCTACCCAGATCCAAGCAGGACATATTAGAGCAAAGTAGAGCACAGAAATCCAACGAACAGCAGTGTATAGCAAATAAGCCAAACACATCTTAACCAAACCTGACCTAACATAACCTGACCAAGTGTAGAATAACTAAACCTAACGTGCCGCGACCACTACTGTTAGCTGCCCCAGAGACAAGCAGAGTATGGTAGAGCACAGTAGAGCGCAGTAGGCCATAGAATTGCAGTGTGTAGCACAAACGTTATAGCTATCCCCTCCTAACGTAACCTAACGTAACCAAACATAACCAAACCGAACGCAGCCCAACTCAACCTTACGAGCCGAGGCCGCTATTGCTGGCCTCCCCAGCACCAACCAGAGCATATTACAGCGCCGCAGAGAGCAGATATCCTCGGAACACCAGTGTATGGCAAAAAATTGAAAGCTATCTTATCGTAACCTAACCAGCGTAACATGAGCGGACGTAATGTACCCCAAACTGACGTTCCACTACAGCTATTGCTGGCCTCGAGAGAGCTAAGTAGAGTACAACGGGGCAATGCCGAGCTTTGAAATATTCCGAATAGCGGTGTAGAGCACGAACGTCAAATCTAGCCTAACCGAACCTAATCAAACGTAACCCAGCCAAACGTAACATAACTCAACCTAACGTGCCGAGAGAAATACTCCTGGCGTCCACAGATGCAAGCAGTGTGCGATAGCGCACAGACGATCGCAGGAGTCCATAGGGTAGCAGGGCGTACCGCAAAAGTCAGAGCCATCCTAACTTAGCACAACGTAACCTAACATAGCAAAGCGTAATCTAACACTAATTAACGTGCGGCGACAACTATTGCTGTTCCCCCGAGTGTCGAGCAGATCATAGCAGTGAAACGTAGGGCGCAGACAAAGAAACGCGACATAGCTCTAGCTAACGTGCCGAGACCAATACTGATGGCATCCCCATAACCTAGCGGAAAGTACCAGAGCACAGCAGAGCACAGAAATCAAGCGAATATCAGTGTATAGCATAAAAGTCAAAGCCACCCTTAACAAACTTATCCGAACCTAACATGTCCAAGCGTAAGCTAACTAAAGCAAACCTGCAACTGCCGCTATTGCTCGCCTCCCCAGAGACAAGCAGATGGCATTACAGTAATGCAGAGCGCAGATAGCGGCCGAAAGGCAGTACATAGCGCAATGGACAAAGCCACCCTAGACAAACATTGCCTAACATAACCTAACCAAGCGTAACCTGTCCCAACCATACCTGCAACGGCTGTATCTGCTGGCCTCCCAAGAGGCTATCAGATGTTAGTAGAGCAATGCAGTGCCCAGATGTCGAACGGATAGAAGTGCATAGCACAAAGGTCAAAGTCATCCTAACCAAATCTGTCCCAGACTAGCCTAGCCAAGCGTAACATAACTCATCCTAGCGTGTCGAGACCACCATTACTGGCCACCACAGCGCCAATCAGAGCATATCGGAGCACAGCGGAGCGCAGTAGTTCAACGTGTGGCAGTGTGCAGCGTAAAAGTCAAAGTTACCCTAACCTATCCTAGCCAAAACGTAACGTAACAGAACGTAGGGTTACCCTGCCTAAAGTGCAGAGAAACCTACTGCTGCCCTCCTCAGAGCCAAGTAGAATACATTAGAGTAGAGCAGAGCGCAGAAGTCCATTAAGTCGCAGTGCATAGCACAATAATCGATGCTACACTATCCCAAAATAGCCAAACGTAACGTAGCCGAATGTAGCTTAACTGAACCTAAAGCGACTAGACCACCATTGCTTGACTCCCCAGAGCACAGAAGAATATACTGGAACACAGCAGAGCGCAGAAAGCAAGCAAATGTCAGAATATGGTACAGAAGTCAAAGATATGCTTACCTAACCAGACCTAACCTAATCTAACGAAACCTAGTATAAATAAACCTAAGGAGCCGAGACCACCATTACTGGCCTCGCCAGAACCAGGCAAAACATATTAGAGCTCAGCAGAGCGCAGAAATCCACCGAATGGCGGTGTATGGCACAAAAGTCATGGGCATTCTAGATTAACCTAACTTAACCTAACAGAACCAAACGTAATATAACACAACATAACGTTCCGCCACCATAATTGCTGCCTCCGCACAGCCAAGTAGAACATATTAGAAGCGAGTAGAGCGCAGAATTCGTACAATCGCAGTGCATAGCACGGTAGACGAAGCCACACTATCCAAAGTTAACCAAGCGTATCATAACCGAACATTGCCAAATGAAACCTAACATGCCGATGCCATCATTGCCTGCCTCCTAAGCCCGAGCAGAATATACTAGAGCACGGTGGAGCGCAGTAATCCAACGCAATGCAGTGTATAGCAGAAGCGTCAAAAAAATCGTAACATAACCTGACCAAACCTACACTAACCAAACGTAACCTAACTCAACCTATCGTGACACGGCCAGTATTGCTGACATCCCCAGACCCGAGCAGAGTATAGTAGAGCAATGTAAAGCGCAGGAATTCATCGAGAAGCAATGTAAAGCACAAAAGTCAAAGCTATCGTGTCCTAACATAGACAAACGCAGCATAAGTGAGCCCAACGTGCCGAGACCAATATTGCCCACTTCCGCAGAGCCAAGCAGAATATACTAGAGCAAATTGGAGCGCAGAAGTCCACCCCATTGCTGCCCATATAACAAAAGACAAGGATATAACGGCTAAACCTAATCCAATCTAACCTAACCCAACAGAACGTAACATAGCTCAAGCTAACGTGCAGCGAAAACTATTGCTGACGTTCCCAGGGACAAGCAGGACATGATAGCACAGAGCAGAGAGCAGAAATCCATAGAAGCGCACTGTTTTGCGGAAAAGTCGTAGCTACCGTAACCTAACCAAAGCTCACCTAACTTGACCAAGTGTAACCTATTCCAACGTAACGAGCCGGAGGCAATATTACTGGTCTCCACAGATGCAAGGAGAATATACTGGAGCACAGTGGAGCGCAGAAGTCCACCGCACAGCAGTGTACAGCACAAGAGTCAAAGATATCCTAACCTGACGCGGCACAACTTATCCTAACCAAACGTAGCCTAACTAGTCATAACTTACCGACACCACCATTGCTGGCCTCCCTATGGCTAACCAGAATATAGTAGAGACAATCAGAGCGCAAAAATCCACCTCATAGCAGTTTACAGCGCGAAGTCAATGTTATACAAGCCTAAACCAAGCTATCGTATCCTAACCTATCGAAGCATAGCTGAGCCTAACGTGCTGAGACCGCTACAACTGGTCCCTCCATAGAAGAGAATAGTACAGCAGAGCAATGTAGAGCGCAGAAATCCACCGAATAGCAGTGCAAAGCACAAAGGTCAAATCCACCCTATTCAAACTTAACATAAATAGCCTTACCGAACGAAACCTAACAGCGCCAAACGGGCCACAGCCGCCATTGGTGGCCTCCCAAGGATCGAGCAGAGAATAGCAGAGGAACGTAGAGCGCAGACACCCACAGACATGCAGTGTATTGCGCAAAAGTCAAACCTATCCAAACCAAACGTATCCGAGCCTAACGTAACGAAACGTGACGTAACCCAACCAGGCGTGCCACGACCACTACTGCTAGCCCCACGAGAGCCAAGCAGAACATGTTATATGAGAGTAGGGCGCAGAAATCCATAGAATCGCAGTGCACAGCAGAATAATTGGAAGCTGTCCGAACCTAGCCCAAGCTAACATAACCTAACCAAACGTAACGTAACTCAACCTAACGTGCCACGACCACAATTGCTGGCCTGCCAATGGCGAAGCGGAGGCTATTTGAACAATGGAAGCGCAAAAATCCAAAGAATAGCAGTCTATACCACAAAAGTCAAGGCTATACTTACCAAACATAACCGAACCTAACGTAACCAAACGTGACGTAACCCAACCTGGCGTGCCACGACCACTATTGCTGGCCTCTCCAGAGCAGAACAAATTGGGGGATTGCAAATCGCAGAAATCCGTAGAATCGCAGTGTATTGCACAAGATTCAAAGAGATCCATTCCTAACCTAACCAAACGTAACATAGCCAAACGCAACCTGAAAGACCAAACATGCCGAGACTATTATTGCTGTCCTACCCAGGGACAAGCAGAAAATATTAGAGGAGAGTTGAGCGCAGAAATGCATAGAAGAGCAGTGCATAGCACAAAAACTAAGCTACCATTTCCTAAACTAACCATATGTAACATAACCGGAAGTATCCGAAATAAAGCTAGCGTGCCGAGGACACAAAACCTGGCCTCCCCGCAGACAACCATAACATACTAGAGCACATTATGGCGCAGAAGTGCAACGAATATTAGTGCATAGCACAAAAGTCTAAGCTACAATATCCTGCCGCAACCAACCATAACATAAACAAACGTAACCTAATTCAACCTAAAGTCACGAGACCACTATTGCCGACATCCACAGAGCCGAGCAGCAACATTGCTGAAGAGAAGAGCACAGAAATCCATGGAATCGCAGTGTAAAGAAGAAAATTCAAAGCTATCCGTTCCTATCCGAAATTAACGTAGCCCAACCAAACGAAGCATAACTCAAAACAAAGTGCCGCGACCACTTTTGCTGGCCTCGCCAGGGCCAAGCAGAATATAATAGAAAGGAGTAGATCGCAGAAGTCTGTGCTGTCCTAACCGACTTTATCATAACCTAACATATCCAAACGTAACCTTACTCAACCTATCTTGCCGAGACCACTACCGGAGTCCTCCGCAGAGCCAAGCAGAGAATATTACAGCTCAGTAGAGAGCAGGAATCCACCGAATAGCAGCGTATAGCACAAAAGGCAAAGGTATCCTGCCCTAATCTGCCCAAAGGAACGTAACCAAATGTAACGCAACTCAATCTTAGACGCCGAGATCACTATTGCTGGCCTCCCCAGAGCCAAGCAGAACGTACAAGAGCACAGCAGAGCGCAGGAATTCAACTATATCAGTGTACAGAATAAAAGTCAAAGATATCCCATCCTAACCTAACCAAGCTTATGGTATCCAAACGTAACATAATTCTTCCTAACGTGACGCGACCAGTATTGCTGGTATCCACAGTGCCAAGCAGAGCATAACAGAGGAGAGTAGATCGCAGAAATACGTAGAGTCTCAATGTGTAGCAGAAAAGGCGATGCTGTCCAAACCTAACCAGAGCTAACGTAGCATAACCAAACTTAACATATCTCAATCTATCGTGCCGAGATCACTATTACCGGCTGCACTGATCCAAGCGGAACATGTTGGAACACAGTAGAGCTTAGAAATCTACTGAATGTAAGCATATACCTCGCAAGTCAAATCTATCCATACATAACCCGAAGTAGCATAACGTAACCGAATGTGACATAACTCAGCATATCGGGCCGAGACCAATAATACCTGCATCCCCAGAGTCTAGCAGAGTATACTAGAGCAACGTATAGCGCCAAGATTGGCCAAGTAGCAGTTTATAGCGCAAAAGTCAAAGCAATCCTATCTTGCAATTTCCAACCGTAGTACAACCAAACGCAGAATAACATAACCTAACATGCTGTGGCCACAATTGCAGGCCTTCACAGAGACAAGCAGAATATACCAGAGCAAAGCAGAGCGCAGGAAGCTACCAATTCGCAGTGTATAGCACATAAGTCGAGGATATACCAACCTAACCTTATATAACCTGACCTAACCGAACATAGCATGACTAAACTTGACTGGCGGAGGACTCTACTACTGGCCACTCCACAGAAAAGCCGAGCATACTAGAGTATAGTAGAGCTCAGAAGTCAATTGTATAGCAGTGTATAACCCAAAGGGGAAAGCCGCCCTAACCAAACGTTACGTAACCTAACTCAAGTTATAGTGCCACGACCGCAATAGATGGCCTCCCCAGGGTCGAGCAGAGTATAATAGATCACAGCGGACCGCAGGAATCCATCGAACAACCGTCTATGCCAAGACAGACAGAGCTATCCAAACCAACCTCTAACAAACATAACCTTCCCAAACGTAGCGTAAATCATCCTAACCTGCCGACAACACTATTGCCGGCATCCCCAGAGCCAAGAAGAGTCTAGCACACAAGAGTAGGCCACCGAAATTCACAGAATAACATTGTAAAGTGCGAAAGTCAAATGTGTACTAACCGAACTTAACCCAACATAACACAACCAAGCGTAACCTATCACATCCTGACATGCCAGGAACACTATTGCTCGACTCCCATGGTTGAGCAGAGTATAGTAGAGCAATGTGTAGCGCAGAAATCCAACGAATAGCAGATTACAGCACAAAGGTCAAAGAAATCATAACCGAGCCATCCTAAACTAACCTAACGAAACGTAACCTTACCCAACCTAACATGCAGAGACCACGGTTACTGCCAACACCAGGGCCAAGAAGGGCATATTATAGCACATTAGAGCGCAGAAATCCACCCCATTGCAGTGAAAAGCACAAAAGATGCAGATATCCTAGCATAACCAAACCTAACCGAACCAAACAGAAAGTAGCATAGCTCAACATAACGTGCAGCGGCCACTGCTGTTGGCCACCCCATAGCCAAGCAGGGGATATTATAGCACATTAGAGCCCAGAAGTCCACGGAACAGCGCTGCATAGCACAAAAGTCAAAGTAGCCCATCCTAACCTAGCCAAACGTAACAAGCCCAAACGTAGTCTAACTGAACCAAACATTACTTGAACACAATTGCTGGCCTCGACAGAGACAAGCAGAATATACCGGCGCACATTAGAGCGCAGAAATCCATCTCACTGCAGTGAATGCACACAATCCGTAGATAGCAGAATCTAACCTAACCAAACGCAGCAAAACCCAACATAAGCTGCCGCGTCCGCTATTGGTCGCCTCCGTGGGGCCAAACGGAGCATATTAGAGCACATTAGAGAGCAGAAGTCCAACGAATAGCAGTTCTTGGCACAAAAGTCGAAGTAGCCTATCCTGACCTAGGCAAACGTGACATACAAAACCTAACCTAACTCTAGCTATGGTGACGAGACTGATATTGCTGGCATACACAGAGTCAAGCAGAATATGCTAGAGCACTGTGGTGCGCAGAAATCAACCGCATTACAATAAGTAGCACAAAAGTCGAAGATACCCTAACATAACCTGACCTAACCTAACCAAGACAAACGTAGCGTATCTCATCGGAGCGCGCCGTAGCCACTGCTGCCGGAATTCAGAGAGCGAAGCAGAATTCAGTAGAGCACAGCAGATCACAGGAACCAGCTGAACATTTGTGTATTGCAACAAAGTCGAAGCCACCCTACCAAAACATAACCTAACATAACATAATCAAGCGTAGCCTAACTCAACATTGCGTGCCGTGGTTGTTGCTGGCCTCGCCAGGGCCATGCAGAATATAGTAGGTCTGCGTCGTGTGCAGAAATCCTCCGAATAGCGGAGTACAGCACGAAGGACACGGATAATCTGGCCGAGCATGGCATAACCTAACCAAACCAAACGTAACACAACTCAACCTGACGAGACGAGACCACCATTGCCGGCTTCGCCTTAGCCAAGCGGCATGTACCACAGCACCGTAGAGCGCAGAATTCCAGCGCACTGCAGTGAAAAGCACGAAAGCCGTTGATAGCCTAGAATAACATGTCCTAACCTAACCAGACCAAACGTAGCATACGACAAAATAATGTGCCGCGACCTCTGCTCCTGGCCTCCCCATTGCCTAGCATAGTATGGTACAGCACAGTGGAGCACAGAAATCCACCGAATAATAGTGTATTGCACGATAGTCCGAACTATCCAAACCAAATTTACCATCACCTAACCCAACAGAACGTAACCTAACTCAAACTAACGTGCCGCGAACGATATTGCTCGCCTCCCCAAAGTCGAGCAGGGTATAGTAGAGCAATGTAGAACGCAGGAAGCAGGCGAATAGCAGCGTAAGGCACAAAAATCAACGAAATACTAACCAAGCCTTCCTAACCTACCATAACGAAACATAACATAACTAATCCTGACGTGCAGCGAAGACTATTACTGGCCACACCAGAGCCAAGCAGAGCATATTAGAGCGCAGTAGGGCGCAGGGATACACCGAATAGCGTTGAATGGCACAAAGGACAAAGTATCATATCCTAGCCCATGCAAACGTAACTTAACCTAACGTAACCTGACCCATCCTAACACGGCAAGACCACTATTGCTGACCTCCGCAGAGACAAGTAGAGTGTACTAGAGCACAGTAGTTCGCAGGAATGCTCCGCATTGCACTGAATAGCACGAAAGTCGATGGTAACCGGACCGATGTTGACATAACCTAACCTAACCGATCGAAGCATATCTCAACCTAACGTGCCGAGATCACTATCGCGGGCCTCCACAGTGCAAACCAGAGGATATTAGAGAACAGTACGTCGCAGAAGTCCGCCGAATAGCAGTGTATAGCACAAAAGTCAAAGCTATTCTATCCTAATATATGCAATCTTAGCATAGACAAACTAAGCCTACCTCAACAAAATGTGCCGCGGCCACTATTCCTGGCCTCCCAAGGGCGAAACAGAATGTAGTAGATTGCAGTAGAGTGCAGAAATCCACCGAACAACAGTGTATAACGATATAGTCGAGGCTACCCTTACCGTGCATAAGCCAACCTAAACCAGACAAACTTAACATATCTCAACCTAACGTGCCATTGCTGGCCTCCACAGGTCCAAGCAGAAAATATTAGAACAAAGTTGGGCGCAGAGATTCTTGGATAGGTGTGTATAGCACAAAGTCCAGAACTATCCTGTCCTAACCTCCCAAGCGTAACATAACCGGACGTAGCACCGCTCAACCTAACCTGCCGGCACCACTATTACTGGCCCCTGCGGTGTCGAGCAGAACATATTAGAGGAAAGTAGAGCGGAGAAATCCGAGGATAGCAGATTATATCACAGACACTGGGCGATCCAATCCTAACTTCACCCGACGGGACATAACCAAGCGTGGCATAGAACAGCCTATCGTGCCGAGACCACTATTGCTGACATCCTCACAGACAAGCAGTATATACTAGAGTACATCTGTGTGCAGAAATCCGCCGCACTCCAGTGAGTAGCAGATAAGTAGGATATACCCTAACAAAACCTGTCCAAGTCTAACCAAACTAAAGGTAGCGTAACACAACAGAGCGTGCCGCAACCACTGCTGCTGATTCATCCTAAGCAAAGCGGAATATAGTTGAGCACTGTAGAACACAGCATCCCACGGAATAACAGTGTACAGTACGATAGTATAGTGTATCCTTACCAAACTTAACCTAACTTAACCTAACCCAACGTAACCTTACTCAGACTGATGTGCCAGGACCACTAATGCTCGTCTCCCCAGGGCCGGGAAGAGTATAGGAGAGCAATGTGGGGTGCAGAAATCCACCAAAAGCAGTGTTCAGCGCAAACGGCGATAAAACTCTAACAGAACCTTCCGAACCTCTCCTAACGGAACGCAACCTAACTCAACCTATCGTGCCCAGACCACTATTTCTGGCCACCACACAGCCGAGCAGTGCACATTACAGCACATTAGAGTGCAGGAATCCACTGGAATAGCACTGTATGGCGCAAATAGCTGCCCTTATCTAACATAACCGGACGTAGCGTATCCCAACATGACGTGCCACGACCACTGCTCCTGGCATCCGCGCAGCTAAGCAGAATGTAGTAGAGCACAGTACAGCACAGGAATCCATCGAATAGCTGTGTAAATCACAAAACTCATAGTAGTCTCTCCTAACCAAGCCAAATGTAACACACACAAACGTAACCTAAGTCAAACTAACATGATGAGACGACTATTGCAGGCCCACACAGAGTCAAGCAGAATGTACTAGAGCACAGTAGATAACAGAAATACACCGTGCAACAGTGCATAGCACGAAAGTAGAAGCTATACTAACCAAACGTAGCCTCACATAACCTAATCAATCGTAACCAATCCCACGTAACGTGCCTAGACAAGTATTGCTGTACAAAGCAGGGCACATTAGGGGAGAATAGTGCGCATAGGTGCATAGATCGGCAGTGTGGAGCACGAAAGTCGGAGACAACCTGTCCTAACACGATCAAGCCTAGCCTAACCAAACGTAAACTAACACAGCATGACGCGCCGCAGTGACTATTTCTGGAATTCCCAGAACAAAGCTGGGTATATCAGATCAAAGGAGGACGCAGAAGTCCACCGAATAGCATGGTGCAGCACAAAGGTCATTGCTATACTATCCTAACCTGTTCAAACGTAACATAACCGAACGTCATCTATCTCAGCCTAACGTGCCAGGACCAATATTGTGGAACTCCCCAGAGCCAAGCAGAGCTTGCTTGAGCACAGGAGAGTGCAGCTATCCACAGAATAGCAGTCTGGAGCACAGAAGCCGAAGCAGATCCAAACAGAACTCCCTAGCGCACGGTAGAGCGCAGCAATGCTCCCAATAACAGTTTGTGTCAAAGAAGTCGAAGCTATCATATGCTAACATAGGATAGGGTGTCCAGCAGTAGCGGTCGCGGCACGATAGGCTCAGTTAGGTTACGCTTGGCTATGCTACAATTGTTTAGGTTTTGGGTAGAATAGCTTTGACTTTTGCGTTATGCACTACTATTAGGTTAACTCCTGCGCTCTACTGTGCTCTAGTGTGTTCTGCTTGGCTTTGTGCATGGCAGCAATAGTGGTCCCAGCACGTTAGGGTGTCTTAAGTTGCGTATGGATACGCTACCTTAGTTAAGGTTAGGATGGGATAGCTTTCACTCATGCGCTTTACACTGATTTTCGGTGTACTTCTGTGATCTACTATGCTCTGATATGCTCTGCTTTGCTCTGGGGATGCCAGAAATCGTGACCGAGGCACGTTGGTTTGAGTTTGATTACGTTCGCTGAGGTTATGTTCCTTTGGGTTAGGTTTGGATAGCTTTGACCTTTCTGCCATTCACTGAGATTCTGTGGACTTCTACGCTCCACTCTCCTATAGTATGTTCTGCGTGGCTATGTTGAGGCCACCAAGAATGGTGTCGGCACATTAGGTTTAGTTAGGTTACGTTCAGTTATGTTACGTTTGGCTATGTTAAGACTGAGTAGCAATGACCTTTGGGCTATACGCCGCCATTCTTTGAATTTTTGCGCTCTACCGTACCCTAACTTGTTCTGCTTGGCTCTGCGAATGTCAGCAATGGTGGCCTCGTCACGTTAAACTGATACATGCTACTTACGCTTATGTTACGTTTGGCAAGGTAAGGATAGGGAAGCTTTGACTTTCGTGCTATACGCTGTTATTTGGTGGATATCTGCACTCTAAGGTGCTCTACTATATTATGCATGTCGCTGGGTAGGTCAGCACTGGGCAGGTCCCGGCAAGTTAGGTTGAGCTACGTTACGTTTGGCTATGTTACGTTTGGATACGTTATAGCGGCATAGCTCAAACTTTTGTACTACAGAGTGCTATTCGGCGGATTTCTGCACCCTACTATGCTCTATTATGTTCGGCTTCTCTGTGGGAGGATCAGCAATAGTGGTCTAGGCACGTTATGCTTAGTTGTCATACGTTTGGCTTCGTTACGTTTGGACTGGTTTGGCTAGGACAGACTTAGGTTTTGCTATATACTGTTATTCGCTGGATTTCTGCTCTCTGCTGTGATACAATATGCTCAGCTTTGCACCGGGGAGGCAAGCAATAGTGGTCTCGGCACGTTAGGTTGTGTTAAGCAACATTCGGTTACGTTCAGTATGCTCATGCTTGGAGAGGGTAGCTTCAAGTAATGCGCTATGCACTGCGATTGTATGAATTTCTGCGCTCCGCACTCCTCTAACATTATCTGCCTGGCCCTGGGCAGGCCAGCAAAGATGGTCTCGGCAGGTTATTTAGAGCTATGTTATGTTCGGTTATATTACGTTTGTGTAGGTTGTGTCAGGATATCTTCGAACTTTGCGCTATACTCTGCAATGTGGTGGACACATACCATGTAGTGTGCACTAATATTTTCTGCTTGGCTCCGTGGGGCCAGCAATAGTGGCCTCGGAACCTTAGGTTGAGTTATGTTACAGTTGGTAATGTTAAGTTATGCTAGGTACGGCTAGGACAGTTTGACTCTCGCATAATACACTGCTGTTCGGTGGATCCCTGTGCTCTACTCTGCTCTACTAAATCCTGCTTGGCCCTGGGTAAGCCAGGAATAGTGGTCGTGGCACGTTAGATTGAGTTATATTACGTTTGGTTAGTTTAGGTTCGGCTTAGATTGGTAGGTATGCCTTCAACTCTCGTGCTTTACACCGTTTCTCGGTGGATATCTGCCGTCTACTGTTCACTACTATATCCCCTTGGCGCTGGCGATGCCAGCATATGTGGTACCGGCACATTTTAGTTGAGTTAGGTTACCGTTGGTTATATTACGTTCGGTTGGGTTAGGATACGGTGGCTTTGAAGTTTTTGCTATACACTGCTGTTCAGTGTATTCCTGCGCTCCACGTTCCTCTAGTATGCTCTGCTTGGCTCTGGGGAGGATAGCAACAGTGGTCTCGGCACGTTAGCTTCAGATATGTAACGTTTGGTTACGTGACCATTGGCTAGCTTACGATGTGGTAGCTTCGAAATTTGTGCCATACGCGGCTACTCGGTGGATTTCTGGGCTCTACTGTGATCTAGTATTTTCTGCTTGGCTCTGGGGAGGCCAGCTATAGTGGTCTGGGCAAGTTACTTTGAGACAGGATATCTTTAGATGCTTTAGGTTGTCTCCGGTCTGGTTTGCATATCTTTGACGTTTGTGCTGTACACTGCAATGCTGCGGATGTCTGCGCTTTAGTGTTGCCTAGTATTTTCTGCTTTGCTCTGGGAGGCTATCAATAGTGCCCTCGGCAAGTTAGGTTGGGTTCGGTTGCGTTCGTTTATGTTAAGTTTGGTTTGGCTTGGACAGGCTAGATTTGACTTTTGCGCTATGCGCTGAGATCTTACGGATTTCTGAGCACAACTCTCTTCTAATATGTTCTGATCGGCTCCGCAGAGACCAGCAACAGTGGTCCTGGCACGTTAGACTGAGTTAGGTTACGTTTGGTAATTTTACGATTGGTTAGGTTAGGAAAAGTTGACCTCTACTTTCGTGCTGTACACCGCTATTCTATCGATTTCTGCGCTGTACCCTCCGCGAATATGTTCTGCTTGTCTCTGGGGAGAGTAGCATTAGGCCGTCACGTTGTGTTGAGTTAGGCTACGTTCGGTTTGTTTAGGTTAGTCCAAGTAATGCTTGTATATCTTTGACTATTGTGATGTACACCGCAATGCGGCGGACGTCTGCGCTCAACTGTGCTCTAATACATTCTGCTCGGCTCTGGGGAGGCCAGAAGCCGTGTTCTCGACAAGTTAGCTTGAATTAACTAACGTTTGGTTATGTTACGTTTGGTTAGGTCTGGATTTGTTGGCTTTGCCTTTTGTGCTATACGCAGATATTCGGCGGATTGCTGCACCCTATATTGCATCAATGTGATCTGCTGTGCACCGGGGAGCCCAGCAATACTGGTCGCGGCACGTTCGGTTGAGTTATGTTACGTTTGCTTAGGTGGCGGTTGGCTATGTTAGGGTAGGATGCTGCTAACTTTTGTGCTGTACACTGCTTTGCTGTGGTTTCTGCGCTCTACTGTCCTCTAGTGTATTCCGTTTAGCTCAGGGGAGGCCAGCGATGTTGGAATCGCCACATAAGTTTCAATAACGTTACGTTGGTTTATGTTACGATCGTTTAGGTTAGGATAGGTTAGCTTTGACTGCTGTTCGGTGCATTTTTGCGCTGTGCTGAGCTCTAGTATTTACTGCTTCGCTCTGTGGGCCAGGGAAGTATTGCCCGCGGCACGTTAGGATGAGTTCGCTCACGTTCGTTTATGTTACGTTTGGTTAAGTTAGGACAGGTTAGATTTTACTTATTTGCCATACACCTCTTTTCGGTGGATATCTGTGTTCTACTGTGCTGTAATATGTTCTGCTTGGCTCAGGGAAGGACAGCAGCAGTAGCCTCGTCACGCTAGGTTGAGATATGTTGCGCTTGGTTTCTTTACATTTGACTAGGTTAGGATGGGGTAGCTTTGACTTTCGCGCTATGCACTGCTTTTGGCTGGACTTCTGCGCTCTACTGCGCTATCCTTTTTTCTGATAGCCCAGGGGTGGCCAGCAATAGTGGCCGCGGCAGATTGTGCTCTGTTTTGCTGCGTTAGGTTAGGTTACGCCAGTTTGGGCGTGGCTCCAGTTGTTTTGACTTCTCCGCTATACACTGCGATTCTACGGATTTCTGTGCTCCGCTGTTCTCTAATATGTACTGCTCGGTTCTCGGGAGTCCAGCAATAGTGGTCGCAACACGTTAAATTGAGTTGCGTCCCGTTCGGTTATTTTGCGGTTGTTTATGCTAGGGCAGGGTAGCTACGACTTTTGTGCTATACATTTCTGTTCAGTGGATTTCTGAGCTCAACTGGACTCTAGCATGCTCTGGTTGACTCTGGGGAGGGCAGCAGTAGTGGTCTCAGCACGTTACATTGAGTTAGGCAACGTTGGCTTGTTTAGGTTGGTTCAGGTTTTGATTGAGTGCGTTTGCCTTCTGTGCTGTACACTGCAATCCGGCGGGTTCCTGCATTCTGATGTTCCCTATTACATTCTGCTTTTCTCCAGGGAGGCCATACATTGCCGACGGTTTTATTTCTGCACTCTACCGTGCTCTAATATGTTCGGCTTGTCTCCTGGAATGGCGGCAATAGTGATATCGGCGCATTACTTTGAGACAGGGTACGTTTGGTTATGTTATGTTAGCCTTTCTTGGGTTCGAATTGTTTCGCCTTTCCTGCTGTATAATACGATTCTATGGATTTCTGCGTTCTACTCTCCTCTGATATGCTCTGCCTGCCTCTGCGGATGCCAGCTATACTGGTCGCCTCACGATAGGGTGAGCTAGATTACGGTTGGTTAGGTTGGTCTAGGCAGGGTTTGGTTATGATAGCTTTGACTTTTGTGCTATACGCTACTATTCGGTGGATTTTTGCGGTCTACTGTGCTTCAGTATGCTCTGTTTGTCTCTGAGGATGCCAGCAATCGTGGTCCCGGTTCGTTAGGTTTAGTTAGGCTATGTTCGGGTAGGTTATGTTAATTTGGGTTAGGGTCGCATAGTTTTGACTTTCTCGGTATACGCTGCTATTCGGTGGATTTGCGCGCTTCTCTTTGCTCTGGTATATTGCAGTCGGCTCTATGAAGGTCAGCAATAATTGTTTCGGCACATTAGTTTGAGATAGGTTGCGTTTGGTTATGTTACGTTAGCTTTGGCTTGGTTTGGATAGCGCCGACCTTTCTCCTACACAACACTGCGGTTCTAAGGATTTCTGCACTCTGCCCTTCACTAGTATGTTCCGCTTGACTCTTTGGAGGCCAGCAATAGTGGTCTCGGCACCTTAGCTTCAGTTATGTTACGTTTGGTTATGATTATTTCGTCTGTGTTAGGTAAGGATTGCTTTGACTTTTGTGTTCAATTCTGTTATCCTATAGACTTCTGGGCTCTACTGCTCTCTACTATACACTGCTCGGCCCTGGGGATTCCAGCAGTAGTGGCCGCGGCTCGTTATGTCGAGATAGGCTTCGTTTGATTCGGCTACATCTGTTTGGTTTAAGTGCTGGTGGCTTTGGCTTTTCTGCTACACACTGCGATCATATGGATCTCCGCGCTCTACTCTATTCCAATATGATTGGCTTGCCTCTGAGGAGGATAGCAAGAGTGTTCTCGGCACGTTAAGTTGAGTTGGGTCACATTCGGTTAGGCCAAGTTCTGAAATGTCGCGTTTGGATATCTTCGACTTTCGTACTGAACACCGTTATTCGGTAGGTTCCTGCGATCTTCTGTGCTATACTATTTTCTGCCTGGCCATGGCGGGGGCACAAGTAGCGTTCGAGGCATGTTACACTGAGTAGGCTTCGTTTGACTTGGTCACATGATTCTGTGCTTGGTTCGTACAGCTTTGACTGTTCTACTGTACACTGCGATTATATGGTTTTCTGCGCTCTGCTCTCCTCTGATATGTCCTGGGCGGCTCTGTGGAGGCCAGCAACAGTAGTCGCGGCAAGTTAGGTACAGTTTGGTTATGTATGATTATCCTAAGGTTGGTTAGGTTGGTATATGATACCTACAGCTTTTGTGCTAAACACTGCTGTAAGGTGGATTTCGGCGCACTGTTGTGCTGTAATATTTTCCGCTTCGCTCTGGGCAGGCCAGCAACACTGGTCCCGGCATATTAGGTTGTGCTATGTTACGTTTGGTTAGGGTTGGTCTGGCTAAGTTCGATAAGGGTAGATCCGAATTTTCTGCTATACACTGCTATTCGGTGGACTTCTGCGTCCTACCTTGCCCTACTATATTCTGCTTGGCCCTGGCTATGCCGGCAACAATAGTCTCGCGCGTTGGATTGAACTATGTTACGTGAAGCAATAGCGATCACTATTTCTGGCGTCCCCGGAGACAAGCAGCGTATAACAGGGCACAGTGGAGGATGGGCATCCAAAGAATATCAGTGTTGTGCGCAAAAGTCAAAGCTATCCTAACCTAACCAAACCAAACGTAACATAGCC
Source organism: Eufriesea mexicana (assembly GCF_001483705.2). Classification (NCBI taxonomy): domain Eukaryota; kingdom Metazoa; phylum Arthropoda; class Insecta; order Hymenoptera; family Apidae; genus Eufriesea; species Eufriesea mexicana. The sequence continues at coordinate 128,962 of NW_016908870.1, read as the reverse complement.
AAACATAACCTGACACAACCTAATCTGCCTAGACCACTATTGCCGACTTCCAACGAGCCAACCAGAATGTCCTGGAGCACACTGGAGCGCAGATATCCGCCACGTTGCAGTGTAAAGGACAAGATTCTAACATATCCTAACTTAACCTGTCCAAACCTAAAATAACCATACGTAGCCTAATTCAAATTGACGTGTCGATGCCACTAATGCTGGCCCACACAGAGACAAGCTGAACAGATTAGAGCAAAGCAGAGAGCTAAATCCGGCGTATAGCAGTGCATAGAGCAAAAGTCTGTACTACAAAGCCTAACCTAACCAATCGTAAAGAAACCAAGCGTAACCTAGACTAACGTGTCGCCACCGCTACTGCTGGCCTACCCAGAAACCAGCAGAACAAATCAGAGGATTGTAGATAGCAGAAATCCACAGGAGAATAGTGTATACCGCGGCAGTGAAAGCTACCCTAACCTAACACAAAGAAGCTTCACCTAGCCAAACGTAGCCTAACTCAACACAACGTGCCTAGACCACAATTGCTGGCCACCACAGTGTCGGGCAGAGTATGGTATAGCAATGTAGGGAGTAGAAATCCAACGAAGTGCGGTGTGTGGCGCAAACGTCAAGGAAAATCTGACCAAACAAAACCTTACCTGACATAACCAAGCTTAACATAACAAAGCCTAACGTGGCGTGACCACTATTGCTTGCGCCCCAGAGTCAAGCAGCATATGGAATAGCGCAGTAGGGCCCATAAGTCCATAGGATAGCTGTGTTGAGCACAAAAGGCAAAGCTATCCTGACCTAACCCGAAGGAACCTAACCCGACCAAACTGAGTCTAACTCATCCTAACGTGCTGCGACCAGTGTTGCTGGCATACAAAGAGTCAAGCGGAACACAGCAGAGGTGAGTAGAGCACAGAAATCCATAGAATCGCAGTGTATAGCAGAAAAGTCGAAGCTACCCAAACCTAACCATAGATACGATAACCAAGTCGAACGTAGCGTATCAGAACATAACTTGGCGAGACCGCTATTGCCGTCTTCCCCAGAGCGAAGCTCTACCTGTCATATCACAGTGGAGGGCCGAGATCCACCAAGTAGCAGTTTATAACACAAACGGCAAAGCTATCCTCACCTAACCTAACCAATCGTAATCTACACAAACGTATGCTAATACAACCTAGTATGCTGCGACCACTATTGCTGGCCTTCCCAGAGTCAAGCAGAGTATAGTAGAGCAGAGTAGAGCGTAGAAATCAACCGTACGTCAGTCTTTGCCAGGAAGGTCAAAGCAATTCAAACTTAACCGACGCTAACGTAACCGCACGTAACCTAGTTCTTCCTATCATACCGGGACCACTACTTCTGTACTCATCTGGGCCAAGCAGAATATCCTAGAGCACGATAGGACGCAGCAATCCACCGCAATACAGAGTGTAGCAGAAAAGTCAAAGGTATCCTTACCTGACTTGCTGATACCAAGCCTAACCGAACGTAACCTATATAAACATAACGTGCCGAAAATACTATTGCTGTCCTCGCCATTGTGAATCAAAGCACTTTAGAGCAACGTAGGGCGTTGAAATCTAGCGAATAGCGGGGCATAGCACAAAAGCCAAAGCTAACGTATCCTAACCTAACCAATCGTGGTATTACCGAACATAGACTAACAAAACCTGTTGTGACACTGCAATTATTGCTGGCCGTCGCAGAATCGAACTGAGTATAGCAAAGCAGAGTAGGGCGCAGAAAGCCACCAAATGGCAATGTACAGCACAATAGTCAAAGTTATTCTATACTAACCTAACCAAACTTGACCGAACCGAACTCAGCCTAACTCAACCTATCATGCCGAACCACCACTGTTTGCCACCCCCAGCGACAAGCAGAGCAAATTAGTGCACTCTAGAGCGCAGAAACAGATCGAATAGCAGTGCATCGCTCAATAATCATAGCTGCCCTATGCTAACCTAACCAGCGTAACCTAACCGAACGCAGGCTAACAAAATCTAGCGTGCCGCGATTACTATTTCTGGCCTCCCCAGAGCCAAGCAGAACATATTGGATGCGAGTAGAGCGCAGAAATCCATAGGGTTGCGGTGTACAACAGAAAAGTCAAAGATACCCAAACATAACCCATACCAACATATTCTAACCTGTCATATCCTAACACACCATAACGTGCCGCGACCATTATTGTTAGCTTCCGCAGGGAAAGCAGATTCGAGTAGAGCGCAGTAGAGGGCGGGAATCCACCGAAAAACAGTGTATAGTACGAGAGTCGTAGCTATCCTTACCAAACATAGCATAACCTAGCCTAACCGAACGTAACATAATTAAACCTATCCTGTCCAGGCCAAGATTGCTGGCCTCCCCAGAGACAAGCAGATAATACTAGAGCGCAGCAGAGCACAGAAATTCATCGTATAGCCGTGTGAAACACAAAAGTTAGAGCTATCCTAACCTAGCCTAACCAAACGAAAAGTAACCGAAAGTACGTTAACCACACGTAACGTGCCGAGACCACGCTTGTTTGCCTCCCAAGAGCCATGCAGTGCATACTAGAGCACAGAACAGAGCAGCGATCCTCCGCACTGCAGTGTGTAGCGCAAATCTTAGAAACATCCTGACACAAACTGTCTTTACCTAGCGAAGCAAAGCGTAACATTGCTGAGCATGACGTGCAGAAAATAATATAGCTGGCCTCCCCAGAGCAGAGCAGGGCATATTAGAGCGACGCAGAGCGCCGAAATCCACCAAATAGCGGTGCATATCATAAAGGTCAAAGCTACCATGTCCGGTCCAAGCCAAACTTACCATAAACAAACGTTATCCATCTCAACCTAACGTGCCGGGACCACGGTTGCTGGCTTCCTCAGAGCCGAGCGGATAATAATAGAGGATTGTAGAGCACAGAAATCCATAGGATCGCAGTGTATAGCAGGAAAGTCGAAGCCATCCAAACCTAAACATAGCTAACGTATCCCAGTCAAACGTTTCGTACGCAAATCTATCGTGCCGAGAACACTATTACTGGCTTCCTCAGAGACAAGCAGAACATTATAGCGCGCAGCAGAGCGAAGAAGCCCACCGTATAGCAGTTACACCACGAAAGTCAAATCCATCCAAGCTTAAACCAAAGGAGCATAACGTAACAAACGTAACCTAACACAACCTAGCGGGCCGAGAAAGCTAACAGTGGCCTCCCAATGGTCGAGCCGAATATATTGGAGCCACGTAGAGCGTAGCAATCAGCCGAATAGCAGTGTACAGCCCAAAGGTCACAGTTATCCTTTCCTACACTTTTCAAACGTAGTACAACCGAACGCAACATAACTTAGCCTAACGTGCCGAGGCCAACATTGCTGGCATCCCAAGAGCCAAGCAGAATGCACTAGCGCACAGTAGTGTGCCGAAGGCCTCGGAATAGCGGTGTATAGCACGAAAGTTAGAGATACCCCTCCCTTACCAGACATAATCTAGCATAACCAAACGTAAAGCGCCGAGACCCCTATTGCTGGCTTCCCCAGAGCCAAGCAGAACATATTAGAGTAGAGTAGAGCGCAGATGTCCATAGAATTGAAGTGCTCAGCACAATAGTCGTAGCTACCCAATCCTTCATGGACAAAGTAACATATCCGAACGTAGCTTAACTCAACATAACGCTGCGAGAACACTATTGCTCGCCTCCCCAGTGCCAACCAGAAGGAACTGGAGCACAGTAGAATACTCAAAAGCACAACATTGCTGTGTGCATCGCAATAGTCGAAGTTTTCCTATCATAAGCTGACCTAAGCAAACCTAACCATACGTATCCTAACAAAACATGACGTGCCGAGGCCACTGTTGCTGTCCTCCCCAGGGCCAAGCAGAATATAGCACAGCACAGTAGAGCGCAGGATCCCAACGAAAGACAGCGTACAGCACGAAAGACAAAGCTGTGCTTACAGAACGTATCCTAGCCTAACATAACCTAACGTAGCGTGACACAACCTAACGCGTCGAGACCACTATTGCTGTCCACCCCAGAGACAAGTAAAAGTTATTAGAGCCTAGTAGAAAACAGATTCCAGCAGAAAAGCAGTGTACAGCACTATAGTCAAAGCGACCCTATCCTAACCTAACCAAACGTGACATAGCAGAAGGTGCCCGAAACGAAACTGACGTGCCGAGGACTCAATTTCTGGTCTCACCGGAGCCAAGCGGGACATCCTAGAGCGCAGCAGGGCGCAGAAATCAAACGAATAGCTGTGTATAGCACAAAGGTAAAAGCTATGCTCTCCTAACCTAACCAATCGTATAATAGCCAAACGTAACCCAACAATACCTAACATGCCGCAACCACTACTGCTGGCCTTCCCAGAGCCGAGCAGAAAGTATTAGAGTACAGTGGTGCGCGGAGACCCACCGAATAGCAGTGTATAGCACAAGAGTAGGGGCCTTCCTGTCCTAACGGAGTCAAACGTAACGTAGCCTAGCGTAACATATCTCATCCTAGCGTGCCATAACCACTATTGCTACCCTCCACAGAGCAAGGCAGAACGTATGAGAGGAGAGTAGAGCACAGGAATCCATATAATCGCAGTGTACAGCAGAAAAGTCAAAACCATCCATGCCTAATCCAAACTAACATATACCATGCGAAACGAAGCATAACTCGCCATAAAGTGCCGCCACCACCATTGCTTGCCTCCCCAGGGCCAAGCAGGAAATACTAGAGCAATGTAGATCGCAGAAGTTCACCGAATAACAGTTTACAGCACAAAAGACATAGCAGGACTCTCCTAACCTAACCAAACGTAACATATCCAAACATAACGTAATGCACCTTAACGTGGCGACGCCACTATTGCTGGCCACCGCGCAACCAAGCAGAGTATAGAAGACAAATGTAGATCGCTGAAATCGAGCGCATTGCAGTGTACATCGCAAGAGCAGGAGATATTCAATCCATACCTGAGCTAAGCTAACATAGCCAAACGTAGTCTAATTCAACATAACGTGCCGAGACCGCCATTGATGGTCTCCCCAGGGCCAAGGAGACCATACTAGAGCACGGCAGATAGCAGAAATGCACCGAACAGCAGTGTGTAACAGAATAGTCAAAGCTCTTCTCTCCTGACATAACAAACCGCAGCAAGACCAAACGTAGTCTAACAAAGCCTATCGTACCGCGACAACAAATCCTTGCCTCCGAAGATCCAAGCAGAAAATATTATCGGAGAGTAGAGCACAGAAATACATAGAAACGCAGAGCACAGCGCAAAGGTCGAAGTTACCTTATCCTTTCATAACAAATCTTGACACAACCAAACCTAAATCAACTGAACCTAACAAACGGCGATCACTATGGCTGGCCTCCCCGGAGCAGAGCAGATCATATAAGAGGAGAGCAGGGCTCTGAAATCCATAGAATGACAGTGTGCTGCAGAAAAGTGAAAGATATCCGTGCCTAACCCATGCTAACATAACATAACCAATCGTAGTATAACTCAACGAAACGTGTCGCTACCACTATTGCTGGCATCCCCAGGGCCAAGGAGAACGTATTAGAGCACAGTAGAGCGCAGAGGTCCACCGAATGACGTTGTATAACACAAAAGTCCACGCTATCCTAGCCGAAATTAACGTACCCTATATTAACCAAACGTATCTGAGCTCAAACTACCGTGCCGAGAACACCATTTCTGGCCTCCCCAGGGCCAAGAAGAAAACATCGGAGCGCAGTAGAGCGCAGAAATCTTCCGACTATCCGTTTATAGCACCAGAGTCAAAGCTACCCTGCTCTAACATAACCGAACGTGACGTAACCTAGCGTAACATATCACAACCTAACGTTCCGAGGACGCTATTGCTACCCTCGCTAGAGCCGAGCAGGATATATGCGGGGAAAGTGGATCGCAGCAATCCATAGGTCGCAGTGTATAGCACAAGTGTCAAAGCAACCCTATCCGAACCAAGCAAAACGTGATACAACCGAACGAATCCGACCTCTATCTAACGTGTCGAGGACAATATTTTCACGCCCCCCCCCCCCCCAAGTCACAAGCAGAATGTACTAGGCGGCAGTAGATAGGAGGGATCCACCGCATTGCAGCGTATATCTCAGAAAACGAAGATATTCTAGCGTTACCTGGCCTAACCTAACCTAATCAAGCGTAGCATAATATGACATAATTTGCCGAGACCGCAACTGCTGGCATCCATAGAGCCAATTAGAACATACTAGCGTACGGTAGAGGGCAGAGATGCTCCGAATAGCTGTGTGTGGCAAAAAAAGTCAAAGGTATCGTCCCCTAACATAGCGAACCGTAAACTAACCGAACGTAACCGAAATTCATAGAATAGCATTGTAAAAAAGTCGAAGCTACCCGGACCAAACACAAACTAATATAACATAACCAAGTGTACCCTAACCCAGAATAACGAGCCGCAAACTCTATTGCTGTCCTCGCCAGGACCAAGCAGAGTATAACAGAGTGGAGCACAACGCAGATACGCGACGAATAACAGTGTACAGTGCGAAAGTCAAAGCTATCCTGACCGAAAAAGCAACACCTAACCTAACCGAACGTAACCTAACTCATCCTGACGTGCCGAGACAACTATTGCTGGGCTCCCCAGAGCCAAGTAGAAAATATTACAGCACAGTAGAGCGCAGAAATCCACCGCATTTTGGCGTACAGCACAAAAGTCGAAGATATCCTAACATAGCCTGACCTAACCCATCCAAACCTAACGTAGCCTATCTCATCATAACATGCCGAGACCACAACTCCTGGCATCCCCATGTCCGAGCAGAACACCCTAGCTCACAGTAGAGCGCAGCAATGCTACTAATTGCAGCGTGTTTCAAAGAAGTCAAAGCTATCCTAACCTAATATAGGATAGGCAGGCCGGCAGTAGTGGCCGCGGAACGATAGGCTTAGTTAGGTTACATTTGGCTACGCTGCGATTGATTAGGTATGGGTAGGGTAGCATTGACTATGCGATATGCACTACTATTCGGTGGACTTCTGCGCTCCACTCTGCTCTAGTCTATTCTGTTTGGCTCTGTGCATGGCAGCAATAGTTGTCCCAGCACGATAGGGTGACTTAATTTGCGTATGGTTACGTTACCTTAGTTAAGGTCAGGATGAGGAAGCTTTCACTCTTGTGCTATACACTCATATTCGGCTTATTTCAGTGATCTGCAATGCTTTGATATGTTCTGCGTTGTTCTGTGTGTGCCAGAAATGGTGGCCGAGGCACGTTGGCTTGAGTTTCGTTACGTTCGGTTAGGTTACGTAAGTTTGGGTTAGGTTTGGATATCTTTGATTTTTCTGTTATTTACTGCGACATTACGGACACCTACGCTCCACTATGCTACAGGATGCTCTGCGAGGCTATGTTGAGGCCAGCAGAAATGGTCTCGGCGTATTAGGTTTAGTCATGTTATGTACGGTTATGATACTTTTGGCTATGTTAAGACATGGTAGCAACGAGCTTTGTTCTATGCACTGCCATTCGGTGCATTTCTGCGCTCTACTGTGCTCTAATATGTTCTGCTGGGCTCTGGGGAGCGCAGCAATAGAGGCCTCGGCTCGTTAGGTTAAGATATTCCACGTTTGGTTAGGTTAGGTTAGGTCAGGTTAGGTTAAGGTATTTCTGACTTTTGCACTTTACGCTGTTATTTGGTGGCTTTCAGCGCTATACTGTGCTCCAGTATGTTCTGCTTGTGTCTGGGGAGGTCATCAATAGTGGTCTCGTCTCGAAAGTTTCGGTTAGTTAGTGCTTGGTCATATTGCGTTTGGAGAGGTTAGAATAGGGTAGCTTTGTCCATTGTGCTCTATACTGCTATTCGTCTGGTTAAATAGCGTCCTCGGCCCGTTAGGTTGAGTAGGCTACGTTTGGTTACATTAAGCTTGTTTCCGTTAGGTTTGGATAGATTTGACTTTCGTGGTATAAACTGCTTTTCAGTGGACCTCTGCGCTCTACTGTGTTCTAGTATGTTCAGCTTGGCTCTGAGGAGGCCAACAACTGTGGCCCCGTCACGTTAGGTTGGGATGTATAGCGTTCCTTTGTGTCACGATTTGATAGGTTAGGATAGGATAGAAGTGACTTTTACGCTATGCACAGCTATTCGGGGGACTTCTGCGCCCGATATTGCTCTAATATGCTCTGCTAACGCTGGAGAGGCTAGCAATAGTATTCTTGGCGCGTCACGTACAGCTAGGCTACGTTCGGCTAGATTCGGTCAGATCAGGTTTGGTTAGAATAATTTTTACTCCTGTGCAACATACTGCAAAGTGGTGGCTTCCTGCGTTCAACAGTGCTTTAGTGTATTTTGCTTCGCTAGGGCGAGGCAAGCAGTATTGGTCTCGGCACGTTATTCTGAGGTTGTTTGCGTTTAGTTAGGTTAGGTTATACCATGTTCGGTTAGGATATCTTTTAATTTTCTGCTTTGCACTTCAATGCGGCGGATATATGCACTCTGCTGCGTTCTAGTATATTCTGCTTGGTTCTGTGGAGGTCAGCAATAGTGGTGTATGCGCGTCAGGTTATGTTAGGATACGCTTGGTTAAGTCAGGTGCGGTCGAGTTTGGTTGGGAATGCTTTGACTTTTGCGCCACGCACTGCTATTGCGTGGATTTCTACGCTCTTCATTGCCCCACTATACTCTGCTCGATTCTGGAGAGACCAGGAACATTGGCCTCGACGCGACAGGTTACGATAGGTTGCGTTTGCTTATATTACGTTTGGATATGTTATTATAGGATAGAACTGACTTTCGTGCCATACACTGCTGCTCGGACGATTTCGGCGTTCTACATTCCTGTGCTATACTCTGCTTAGCTCTCGAGAGTCGAGCAATAGTGGTCGCGGCACATCAGATTGCGTATGCGTTACGTCTGCTTATGTTGCGTTTGGTTGGCTAAGGTAGGGATGTTTCGACGTTTGTGTTATACACTCATTATCGGTGGAATTCTGCGCTCCACTGCGCACTAGCAGGCTCTGCTTGGATCTGGGGAGGCCGACACTTGTTGCCTCGGCACGTTAGGCTGTGTTAGGGTGCGTTTGGTTAGGTAATGTTTGGTTAGGTTAGGATAGGGCAGCCGTGACATTTGTGAAATACACTGCTCTTCGGAGGATCTCTGCGCTCCACATTGCTCTACTACACTCTGCTCGCCTCTGCGGAAGCCAGCAATAGTGGCCGCGTGGAGTTAGTTTCAGTCCGTCTACGTTCAGTTAGGCCTTGTTTAGTTATGTTAGTACAAGATATCTCTGACTTGTGTGCTATACACTGCAATTTGGTGGCTTTCTGCGGTCTGCTGTGTGCAAGTATTTTCCGCTTCTCTCTGGGGAAGCCAGCAATAGTGGCCTGGGCGCTCTATGTTATGTTAGGTTGCCTTTGGTTATAATACGTTTGCCTAGGTTAGGATAGGATAAAGCCGAATCTTGTGCTATACACTGCTATTCGGAGGATTTCTACGCGCTGCATTGCTCTGCTATACCCTGCTCAACTCTGGGATGGGCAGTAATAGCGGTCTCGGCACGTTATGTTGGGTTGGGCTAAGTTTGGTTCGGTTATGTTTGGGAAGTCTAGGATATGACAGCATTGACTTTTGTGCTATACACTGCTGTCCGGTGGATTTCGCGCTCTAAATTGCTATACCACACACTGATCGACTCTGGGAATGCCAGCAAAACGGTAGCGGCTCGTCAGCTTCAGTTAGAGTACGTTTGGATATGTTTGGTTACGTTGCATTTGGTTACGATCGCTTCGACTTTTGTGCTATACACCGCTACTATGTGGACTTCTACGCTCTACTGTGCCCTAATATGTTCTTCTTTGTTCTGTGGAGGTTAGCGGTAGTGGTGTAGGCACGTTAGGTTGAGTTGGGTTCGTTTCCTTATGTTTCGTTCTGTTTAGTTAGGATAGCATAACTTTGAATTATGTGTTATACACTGTAATTCGGTGGGTTTCTGCGTTCTTCACTGCCCTACTATGTCCTGCTTGACTCTGGGGAGGCCAGAAATAGTGGCAAAGGCACGGTAGTCTCTGTTATTCCACGTTTGGTATTGTTACGACTGGTTACAGTAGGATATGGTAGTTTCGACGTTTGCCCTATAAACCGTTATTCGGAGGATTTATACGCTCGACATTGCTCTGCTGTACTCTGCTCGATTCTTGGTCGGCCAGTAATAGCGGTCACGGCGGATTAGCTTGACCTAGGCTACATTTGGTTAGTTTACGTTAGTACACTTTAGGTTGGGTTTGCTTTGACATTCGAAGTACAGACTGTTTTTCGGTGGACACGAATCTGTCGAGAAGCTCGTAACAATGGGTTGCCCGCAAGGGTCGATACTAGGCCCCAGCCTATGGAATATAGTTTTCGACGACTTGCTGGCGCAACTAGAGTCCGAGGAGGCCCAATGCGAAGCGGTCGCGTACGCCGACGACATAATAATCCTGGTCGGCGGAAACTCGCTGGAGGAACTGCGGCGAGAGGGGCAATCAGCGGTCACAGCGGTCTCTTCTTGGTGCAGCCGCAAGCGGCTAGCACTGTCGGCCGAGAAGACGGAGATGCTGTTGGTGAAGGGAAAGCTCGATGCCGAACGACCACCAACAATACGCATCAACGGGAAAAGCATCAGGATGCGCCCATCGATCAAATACCTGGGCGTTCATCTTGAGCGCGGCCTGAGGATCGAGAAGCACGTGCAGGAGACAGCGCACAAGTGCAGAAGAATGTTCAACAGCCTGGCAAAGGTGGCCAAGGCGAACTGGGGTCTCGGACGTGGAGCCTTAACCACCCTGTACAGGGGGCTCTTTGTCCCGATCGCCACGTACGCCGCAGCTGGCTGGAGCGACCTGCTGAACTTAAAGACAAAGAAGATCCTCGAGAGATCGCAGAGAATGGCCTTGCTTCAGGTCACAAAGGCATACCGGACAACTTCAACAGAGGCTCTACAAGTGATAGCTGGCGAAATGCCAATAGACCTGGTGGTTGAGATGCGCGCACGAATGCACGCAGAAAGAAAAGGTTCCACGAACATGGTGGAAACAAAGCGGCGCCTACGGGACGAGGCCACGGCCACTTGGCAGGAGCGTTGGCGAGCGACAGAGAAAGGACGAACAACATACGCCTACTTCAGCAGCGGTCACGAGAGGGTCAATGATAAATGGATCCACGTGGACCACTATGTGACACAGTCCCTCAGCGGCCACGGAGACTTGAATAGCAAACTGAAGTACTTCGGCTACAGCGATACGGAACTGTGCGACTGCGGAGAAGAGGAAACGCCGAGGCACATCATAGAGGACTGCCCACTCTATGGTGAACTCCGGCGCGCTCTGAAAGAAGGACTCGACGGCCACAGATTCAGGTGGCCAGTCGAAAGTCATATCCTCACGTCGGAAAAGGCGTTTCGTCACTTCCGGAAGTTCGCTCGCGACGTACTCTCCGCCATGGAGAAGAAATGGCGGGAGAGAAGAGAGGGAACAACAGCAAGAGGAAATCGTGGTGGCGGAGGGAGAAGATGCGGTGTGAAAGAAGAAGAAGATATCAGAAGCAGAGGACCAAGAAGAAGCACAAGGCTGGCACAAGCAGGACCCAACCGGAACAGGACCAACCGCTGCTAAGGAGGAAGCAGCCGACATGGACTTACGAAGAAGATGGCCAGACATGATGACCAAGAGAAGCACCGGAGGAAAACATCAGCAAGCGAAGAGAGGTAAGGCGCCTGTGACCGTCACCGCAGGCGGTATCCAGAGACGGATAATGGGACGGTACAGGTATATCGGCACACGCCATCCTGCTGGGACCGAGCGGAATCTGGCAGCTCCGCCTCCACGTGGCCCCCGCTGGTAACGAGGCTGCGGGCTGCTAGACAACTCGGAGCCGCGGCCAAGTGAGCTGCTTCCCGCAAGGGTAGGTCCAACTTGTCCAATGATCCTTCAACGGTGAGGGCAGGGTTTTTCCAAGCCGCGTGTCCAACACCTACACACGCGTTCCCCTGCAGCGGCGACGCTAGAAAGTACAATAACATCTTTTTCGCGAAGCCGTTATAAAGCATTAGCTCGAGGCACGGCGCGGTCGCTAGTTGGCGGGCCCCGGTAACGCGCACAATACTTGTTTTTCGGTGGACTTCTGCTCTCTACTGTGCTCTGGTATACCCTGCTTGGCTCTGGGGGGCCATCAACAGTGGTCCGGGCACGTGAAGTTCAGATGGATAATTTGTGGCTTTATTACGTTTCGTTAAGTTACGACATGGTAGCTTTGACCTTTATGCTGTAGGCTGCGAATATATGGACTTCTGCGCTCTACACTCCTTCAATGTTATGCTCGGCTCTCAGGATGGCAGCAATAGCAGTCGTGGTGTGTTCGGTTAAGTTAGGTTAAGCTTTGTTATGTTAGGTTCTGTTAAGTTCGGCTTGGATGACTACGACCTTTGTGCTATACACTGCTATTCGGTAGATATCTGCGCTCTGCATTGCTCTACTGGCATCTGCTTGACTCTGGGGAGGCCAGCAATTGTGTTTGTAGCACGTTTGGTTTAGTTAGGCTACGTTTGGTTAGGTTGGGTTTGGCTATGCTTGGTTGGGATGGCTTTGAGTTTTGTGCTATACACTGCTACACGGTGAATATCTGCACTCTGCTGTGCTCTAGTATATTCAGTTTGGCTATTGGCAGTCCAGCGGTATTGGCCTCGGCACGATAATCTGAGATATATTCCGTTCGGTTTTGTAACGTTTGGTCACGTGAGGATAGTACAGCTTCGACTTTAGCGCAATACACTGCTATTCGGCGGATTTCTGCACTCTACGGTGCTCTAATATGCTCTTCTTGGCGCTGGGAAGCCAGCAATAGTAGTCTCGGCGCGTTGGGATAAGTTACGTTACGTCTCGTTAGCTTACGTTTGGTCAGGTTAGGATAGGACTACTATGGCTTTTGTGCTATACACTGCTATTTGGTGGACTTCTGCACCCATCATTGCTTGACCATTACCTGCTCGACTCTGGGGAGACAAGGAATAGCGTTCTTAGCACGATATGTTGTGTCAGATTGGGTTTGGTTAGGTTTGATTAGGTTGGGTTAGGTTTGGACAGCCCTGACTTATGTGCGCAAAACTGACCTCCTGCGGACTTCTCAGCTCTACTGTACTCTATCATATTCTGCTTGTTTCTGGGTTCGTAAGCAGTAGTGTTCGCGGCACGTTTGATTGAGTTACGTTACGTTTGGTTTGGTTAGGTTAGGTTAGGTTTAGTCAGTTTATATCTGTCTTTTTCGCTATATATTGCAATGCGGTCGATTTCCACGATCTAGTGTGCCCTAATAAGCTCTGCGTGGATCTTGATAGACCAGGAACAGTGATCTCGGCTCGTTAGGGTGAATTTTGTTACGCTAGGTTGGGGAAGGGTAGTTTGGGTTAAGTAAGGATAGCTTTGACTTTTCTGCTACACATTGCCATTCTATGGACTTCTGCGATCTACGCTCCTCTAATATGTTCTGTTTGGCGATCGGGAAGCCAGCAACAGTGAACTCGCCTCGTTAGGTTCAGATAGTCTAAGTGTGGTTAGGCAAGGATTGGTCAGGTTGCGTTAAGATATCACTGACTTTTTTGCTATACATTGCGATTTGGAGGCTGTCTGCGCTCTACTTTTCTGTATTATATTCTGCTCGGCTCTGGCATGGCCAGCAATAGTGGTCGTGGCACAATAGCTTTTGTTATGCTACGTTTGGTAATATTACGATTTGTTATGTTAGGATAGGATAGTGATGACTTTTGTGCTGTACGCCACCATTTGGTGGATTTCTACGCTCAACATTGCTCTACTATACTCTACTCTACCAGCGGGAGGCCAGCAACAGTACTCTCGGCGCTTAAGGCTGTGTTAGGCTGCGTTAGGTCGGATTATATTAGCTTGGGTTAGGTACGGATTGCTTAGACTTTCGTTGTATAAACTGTTGTTCGGCGGACTTCGGCGCTTTACTGTGCTCCAGTGTGTTCTGCCTCGCTCTGTGGAGGCCAGCAATAGGGGTCTCGGTACGTTAGGTTGAGATAGATTACGTTTGGTTAAGATAACTTTGGCTAAGTCAGGATAGAGTAGCATTGTCTTTTATGCTATACGCCGTTTTTCGATGGATATCTGCTCTCTACACTGCTCTAATATGCCCTGCTTGGCTCTGTCGAGGGCAGCAATAACAATCTAGGCTCGTTATGTTTAGTTACGCTACGTTCGGTTAGTCCAGGTTAGGACAGTGTAGGTTAGGATATCTTTGAGTTCTGTGCGATACGCGGCTACTTGGTGGTTTTCGGCGCTCTACAGTGCTCCATTTAGTCTGCTTGTCCTTAGGGAGCCCAGCAACAGTGGTCTCGGCACGTTAGGTTGTGTCAGATTACGTTTGGTTATGTTAGGTTTCGTTGTGTTGGGGTACGATAGCTTTGACTTTTTGTGGTACACAATGATATTCTATGGAGTTGTGAACTCATCTGTGCGCTACCACACTCTGATTGTCTCTATGGACTCAAGCATTAGTGCTTTCGGCGCTTTAGTTTGAGCTACGTTACGTTTGGCTAGGTCAGGCTTGGTTAAGTATGGTCAGGAGAGCTTTGACTCTTGCGCTATAAACTGTTGTTCGGACGATTGCAGCGTCCTACATTGCTCTGCTATAGTCAGGTTAGGTCTCTCGAGGCCAGCAATAGCGGTCGCGGCACGTCAGGTTGGGATACCTTGCGTCCGTTTATGTTATGCTTAGTTAGGTTAGGATAGGATTGCTTTGACTTTTGTGCTATACACTGCAATTCGGTGGATTTCTGGCTTCTACTGTGCAATAATATGCTCTGCTTCCCTCTGGAGAGGCAAGCAAGTGTGGTCTCGGCGCGTTGGTTTGAGTTAAGCTACGTTTTGTTACGTTACGTTTGGCTACGTTGGGATAGCGTAGCATCGTATATTCTGCTATGCACTGCGATTCTATGGACTACTGCGCTATACTGTGATCTAGTATGATCTGCTTGGCTCTGTGGAGGCCGGCGATGGTGGTCTCGGCACGCTAGGATGAGCTATGGTGCGTTCGGGTAGGTCACGTTTGGCCAGGTTAGTTGGGGACAGCTACGACTTTTGTGCTTTACACTGCTATTCGTTGAATGTCTGCGCTCTACTGTGCTCCAGTATATTCTGCTTGGCTATGGGGTGGCCAGCAGTAGTGGTCTCGATACGTTAGGCATAGTTACGTTGCCTTTCATTATGTTACGTTTGGTATTGTTGGGATAGAAAAGATTCGACTTTCGTGCTATGCACTGGCATTGGGACGAATTCTGCGCTCTTCATTGCTCTACTATACTCTGCTGGACTCTCGGGAGACCAGCAATAGCGATCGTGGCACGGCAGGTTTAGTTATGTTACGTTCGGTTATGTTAGGTTATGATATGTTTAGATAGGATGGCTCTGACTTTAGTGTTATCCACTGCTATTAGGAGGATTTCTGTGGTCTAATGTGTTGTTATATTTTCTGCTTGGCTCTGGGAATTACAGCTATAGAGGTCTCGGCTCGTTACGTTTAGTTATTCTACGTTTTGTTAGGTTAGATTTGGGCATGTTATGTTGGGATATCTTCGTCTTCTGTGCTACACACTGCAATGCGGTGGATTACCGCGCTCTACTGTGCTCTAGTAAATTCTGCTTGGCTCTGTTGGGTCAGGCAAGTGTGGTCTCGGCGCGTTAGTTTGTGGTATGCTAGGTCCTGTTATGTTACTTTGGCTATGCTGGGATAGGGTAGCTTCGACTATTCCGATATGCACTGCGATTCTCAGCACTTCTGCGCTCTACTCTCATCTGATATGTTCTGCTTGGCTCTGAGGTGGGTAGCTGTAGAGGTCTTGGTACGTTAGGCTGAGATATGCTGCGTTAGATTGTGTTACGTTTGGCTAGGTTATGGGAGGATAGCTTCGACTTTTTGGCTGTACTCTGATATTCGGTGGACCTCTGCGCTCTACTGTGCTCTAATATGCCCTGCGTGGCGCCGTATTTGCCAGCAAGAGTTTTCTCCGAGCGTTTGACAGGAGTAGGCTGCGTTCAGTTCTGTCACGTTTTGTTAGGTTAGGATATGGTGGTTTTGACTTTTGTGCTACACACAGCATTTCGGTGGTTTTTTACGCTCTACATTGCTCTACTACACTATGGTCGAATCTGGGGAGGTCAGCAGTAGTGGTCGCCGCAATTTAGGTTGTGTTAGACTGCGTTTGGTTAGGCTAGGTTTCGTTGTGTTTTGTTAGGGTAGCTTTGACTTTTGTGCTACACACTGCTCTTATATGGACTTCTGCGCTCTTCTGTAAGCTGTCACACTCTGCTTGTGTCTGTGGACGCCAAGAGGAGCCCTCTCGGCACGTTAGGCTTTGTTATATTACGCTCGATTAGGCTATGTTTGTTTAGGTTGGTTTGTCGTAGCTATAACTTTTGTGCTATGAACTGCCATTCGGACGATTTCAGCGTTCAACATTTTTCTGCTATACACTGGTTAGCTCTCGTGATGCCAGAAGTGGCGGTCGTGGCACGCCAGGATGTGCTACGGTACGCCAGCTTATGCTACGTTTGGTTAGTTTGGGACAGGGTTGCTTTGACTTTTGTGCAATACAGTGCTATTCGGTGGACTCCTGCGCTCAACTGTGATCTGATATTCTCTGCATTGTCCTTGGGATGCTTGAAATAGTGCCGCGGCGCGTACGGTTGAGATAGTTTACATTTAGCTATGTTTGGTTTGTTCGTCTTAGGTTAGGACATCTTTGACTTTCGCGCTGTACACTGGCATTCTATGCACCTGTGCGCTCTGGTATCATGTAATATGCAATTCCTGGCGATGGGGAGGCCAGCAGTTTTGGGCTAGGCACGTTACGTTGGGATAGGTTACGCTTGGTTATGTCAGGTTAGGTCATGTTGTGTCATGTAAGGTTAGGATATCTGTTACTTTTTCGGTATACGCTGCAGCTCTGAAGATTTCAGCGTTCTACTCTGCTCTGCTATGCTATTCCTAGCTCTCGTGGGGCCAGCAACAGCTTTCGTGGCACGTCAGGTTGTATTACGTTATGGCTGCTTATGTCACGTTTGGTTAGATTAGGATAGGTTAACTTTGACCTCCGTGCTGTACACTGCTATTCTGTTGATATATGCGCTCTGCATTGCTGTACTAGCATCTGCTTGTCTCTGGGAGGACCAGAAACGGTGGTCGTGGCACGACAGGTTGAATTAGGTTACGTTTGATTAGGTTGCGTTAGGTTACGTTTGGTTAGTTTGGCTCTGACTGTCGTGCTATACACAGGTATCCGCTGTATTTCTGCGCTCTACTGTGCTCTAATATGTACTGGTTGGCTCTGGGGAAGCCAGCAACGGAGATCCCGTCTCGTTACCTTCGGAAAAGTAAGGTTGTCAGTTTAGGTCACGGTATCTCTGACATTTGCGCTATACACTACTATTCCGAGGCTTTCTGCAATCTACTGTGCTCTAATATATTCTGCTTGGCTCTGGGTCGGCCAGCATAATTGGCCTCGGCACGTTGGGTTGTGTTATTCTGCGTTTGGCTGCACAACCTTTGGACAGGGTAGGATAGGATAACTTTTACTTTTGTGCTATACAATGCTTTTCCGCGGATATCTACGATGTACGTTGCTCTACTATACTCGGATCGACTATGGGATGGCCAGTGATAGTTGTCCCGGCCCGCTGGGTTGAGGTAGGTTACGTTTGGTTACGCTATGTTAGTTAGGTCTAGGCTTGGATAGATATGACTTTCATGGTGTAACTGCTATTCGGCGGACTTCTACGCTCTACAGTGCTCTAATATGTTCTGGTTGGCTCTGGGTAGGCAAGCAATAGTGGTATCGTCACGATACGTTGGGTTATATTGCGTTTGGCTATGTTACGATATGTTCGGTTATGGGAGGGTGGTTTTGACTTTTCATATATACACTGCGATTCTAAGGATTTCTGCATTCAACTCGCCACTCGTGTGTTCTGCCTTTCTCCGTGGAGCCAAGCAATAGTGGCCGCGGCACTTTATGCTGAATTTGGCTACGTCTGGTTAGGATATGTCTGTTTGGGTAAGGCATGGTCATCTCTGACTTTTCTGCTTTATGCTGCGTTTCTATGGCTTTCTGCGCTATACGCTACTCTAATAAGTTCTGCTTGGCGGTGGGGAGACCAGCAATAGCGGTTGCGGCACGTTAGGTTGAGTTAGGTTAAATTCGCGAATGTTACTGTTGGTTACGTCAGGAGGGCATGCGGTTGAGATTTGTCCTAAACGCTGACATTCTGTGGATTCCTGCAAACTACTCTGCCCTAAAATGTCCTGCTTGACCCTGGGAAAGAGAGCAATTGTGGTTTCGGTACGTTATGTTGAGTTCGGCTGCGGTCGGTTAGTTTAGGTTAGGTCTGGTTAGGTTAGATTATATCTGACGTTTGTGCTTTCCGCTGAATTGCGGCGGGGTTGGGCACTTTACTGTACTCTAGTGTATTCTGGTTTGCTCTGGTGAGTTAAGCAATAGTGGTCTAGACACGCTAGGTGAAGTTATGTTACGCTTGGTTATGCTATGTTTGGTTAGGTTAGGCTAGGATATCTTTGAATTTGTATCTATAAGCGGCTATTCGGAGGATTTCTGCACACTACTGTGATCTAGTAAGTCCTGCTTTGCCCTGACGAGGGGCGAAATTGTGGCTGCCGCAAGTTAGGTTCAGTTAGATTTCGTTTGGCTGCTCTAGGTTTCGCTAGACTATGCTATGTTAGGATAAATTAGGTTACGATGGCTTTGGCTTTTATGTCATACACTGCTATTCAGTCGATATCTGCGCTCTGCATTTCTGTACTAGCAGCTGCTTGACTCTGGGAGTCCAGCAATTGTGATCGTGTCACGTTATTATGAGTTATGTTGCGTTTGGTTAAGTCGCGTTTGTCTCGGTTAGGATAGGATGGCTCTGTCTTTTGTTCTACACACCGCTATTCGGTGAATTTCTGCGTTCTACCCTGCTCTCATATGCTCTGATTGGTGCTGAAGTCAAAGCTATGCTATCCTGACCTAACCAATCGTAACATGACCAAACGTAGCATATCTCAATCTAACTTGACGCGAATACCATTTCTGGGCTCCCCAGAGCGGAGAAGAACTTATTAGTGGAGAGTAGAACACAGAAGTCCATTGCGTCCGAGCGAATAGCGGATAAGTCAATGCTACCCGGACCTAAGACAGTCCAACGTAACCTAACCATACGTAGCCTAACTCAACATGAGGTGCCACGAAAAGTATTGCTAACATCGCGAGTGCCAGGCAGAATACTGCAGAGCACAGAAGACTGCAGAAAGCCACCGCTTTGCAGTTTATAGCACAAAAGTGTAAGATACCCTCGCACAACCTGCCCTAACCTTACCTAGCCGAACGTAGCCTAACTCAACACGAATTGCCGAGATCAGCATTGCTGTCCTTCCCAGAGCCAAACGGGGCTTACTAGAGCGGTTTAGGGCGCAGAAATCCACCGAATGGCGGTGTATAACACAAAACTCAAGTCTCTCCTGTCCTAACCTAACCAAAGGTGACATAACCTTGCGAAGTCTAACTCAGACTAACGTGCCGAGACCGCTATTGCTGGCCTGCCAAGAATCAAGCAGAACATACCAGAACACAGTTGAGCGCAGAAATCCACCGAACAACTCTGTACACCACGTAAGTCGAATCAATCCATACCTAACCCAGACAAACCCAGTTTAATCTAACATAGCCTAACTATATCTCTCGTACCAAGCCCACTATTACCGACCTCCACATAGACGAGCTGAGTATAGTAGAGCAACGTAGGGCGTAGAAATACACCGAATAGCTGTGTATAACACAATAGTTAAAGCTACCCCATCATAATGTCTCCAAACGCAGTATAACCAAACGCAAACTAACTGAACCTAACGTGCCGAGGCCACTATTGATGGCCTCCCCAGAGCCGAGCAGAGTGTACTAGATCAAAGTAGAGCTCAAGAAGCCACCGTATATCACTGTACTGCACAAAAGTCAAAGATATGCTAACCCAAACTTACCCAACATAACGTAGTCATACGTAGAGTATCGAAACCTTACGAGCAGGGACCACTATTGCTGGCCTCTCCAGAGCCAAGCAGAACATTCTAGCACAGTAGGGCGTGGAAATCTCCCGAATGGCAGTGTAAATCGCGAAGGTCAAAGCTACCCTTACCAAATCTGACATACCCTAACAAGATCAAACGTAACCTAACCCAATCTAACACGCCGAGACCACTATTGTTGCCCACCCCAGAGGCAAGTAGAACATATCAGAACACAGTAAAGCGCAGAAGTCCACTTAACAACAGATTATACCACGAAACTCTAAGCAATCCGAACCTAACCCATACTAATATAACCTAACCAAACGCAGCATAACACAACCTAACATGCCTAGACCACTATTGCTGACCACAGCAGAGCGAAGCAGAATGTACTAGAGCACAGCGGAGTGAGCAAGTCCACCATATGACAGTGTATAGCACATAAGTAAAAGTTACGCTATAGTAAGCTAACAGAACGTAACACAGCCAAACGAACCTGACTCAACTTAACGTACCTACATCATTACTTCTGACATCCCCAGAGCAAAACAGAACACACTGGAGAACAGTAGAGCGCAGGAATCCTCAGAGCGGCTGTGTAAGAGCACAAAAGTTAAAGCCATCCTTATCTAACCTAACAAGTTGTAACACTACCAAACGTAACATAACCCAAAATAACATGCCGCGATCACTATTGCTGGCTTCCCCAGATACGAGCAGAGTATAGTAGAGAAAAGTGGAGCCCCGTATTCTACCAAACAACAGTGTATAATACGAACGACAGATAATCAAGCCTAACCCAAACCAACATAGCCTAACCAAACGTAGCATAACGCAACCCAGCGTGCAGAGACCGCCATTGCTGGCATCCCCATAGACATGCAGGATAAATTAGAGCGAAGTTGAGCGCAGTGGTCCCGCGAGCAGCCGTGTATAGCAGGAAAGTTTAAGCTATCCTCTCCTAACCTGACCAAACGGAACATAACGAAATGTAACGTAACACAATCTGGGGCACCACAACCACTATTGTCGGCCTCACGAGAGCCAAGCAGTGTATAGCAGAACAATGTAGCACTCTGAGGCCGCCCTAATATCTGATAATAACACAAAAGTCAGTGTTACCCCATCAAACCTAACCAAACTTAGGCTAACCAAAGGTAACGTAACTCAACCTAACGTGCCGCGACCACAGTTGCGGGCGTCCCCAGAGCCGAGCAGAGCATACTACAGGACGGTAGAGCACAGAAATCCGAGAATTGCAGTGAATAGCGGAAAAGTCAGTGTTACCTGTGCCTAACCCGAAACAACATAGAACAGCCAAACCTTGCCTAACTCAGCACATCGTGCCGCGATCACTATTGCTGCCATCCCCAGAGCAAAGCAAAGGGCATTAGCGCAATATAGAGCGCAGAAGTCCTCGGAATAGCAATGTCTAGCACAATGGTCATAGGTATCCTACCCTGCCCTAACTAAACGTAACTTATCCAAGCGTAACCGAATTAAGTATAACGTGACGAGGCGTCTATTGCTGCCCTCCCCAGAGTAAAGGAGGACATATTAGCGGAGAGAAGAGCGCAGAAATCTATACAATAGCATTGTACAGCACAAGATGTATATCTACCATATCCTATCCTAACCAAACCTAACAAAACCGAACGCAACCGAACTCAACCAGTCGTGCCGGTGACACTACCGCAGGCCTCCCCAGACACAAGCAGAACACACTACAGCTCAGCAGAGCTCAGAAATCCTCCGAAAAGCAGTGTAAAACACAAAAGACGAATCTACCATTTCCTAATCCAGCCAATCGAAAACAATCATAAGTAACCTAATCAAAACTAGCGTGTCTAGACCACTATTTCTGGCCTCCACTGTGACAAGCAGAATATACTACAGGACAGTCGACCGCAGAAACCCGCCGCATTGCAGTGTATAGCAAAATAGCCAATGATATGCAATCCTTACATGAAATAACCAGAACCAACCGAACGTAGCCTAACTCAACATAAAGTGCTGAGGCCGCCATTGCTGGCCCTCTTGGAGCCAAGCAGAACATACTAGAGCGCAGTAGGACGAAGACATCCACCGAAAAGCAGTGTGTAGCACAAAAGTCAAAGCTACCCTATCCTGCCCTAACAAAACGTAACTTAACCAAACGCTTCCTAATCAAACCTAATGTGTCGACACCACTGTTGCCGGCCTCCACAGTGCCTAGCTGAGCATATTGGAGGGGAGTAGGGCGCGGAAGTCCTTAGAATAGCAGTGTACAGAAAAAAGTCGACGCTGCCCTCCCCTAACCTAGCCAAACTTTACGGAACCAAACGTAATATAACTCGGCCGAATGTGCCGGACACCGCCATTGCTGGCATCCCCAGAGCCAAGCAGGAAATATTAGACCACAGTAGATCGCCGAAATCCACCGAATATCGGGGTACAGCACAACGCTCTGGGCTATTCCATCGTAACCTGACCACACGTATCGACGCCAAGCGTTACACAGCTCAACCTAACGTGCTGAGGCTAATATTGCTGGCCTCTACTAAGCCAAGCGGTACATATTGGTGCACAGTAGAACGCAGAAATCCATCGAACAGCGGAGTATATCGCTAAAGACTGTTATATCCTATCCTAGCTTAACCAATCTTCGCATACCCGAACGTAACATAACCCAACCCAGCGTCCCGAGACGACTATTGCTGGTCTCCCCAGGGCCAAGCAGAATATATTAGAGCACTGCAGAGCGTTGAAATCCACCGAATAACAGAGGAAATTGCGAAGGCCAGAACTACCGTTAACAATCTTAGCATAACCTAACCAATCCAAACGTAACCTATCTCAGACTAATGTGACGAAACCACTACTGCTCTACTCCCCAGAGCCAAGCGGATGTTACTAGAGCAAAGTAGAGCGCAGGAACCCTCTATAAGGCGGAGTGTAGACAAAAGTCGAAGCAACCCTCTCCAAACTTAACGAAACGCTACGTAACCAAACATACCCTATCGCAAGCCAACGTGCGAGTCGTATACTGCTGCCCTCCACAGAGACAAGCAGAACATATTAGAGAAGAGTAGGGCGCAGAAGTCCATAGAATGGCAGTGTATAGCACGGAAATCGAAGATATCCTATCCTATGATAACCAACCGTCACATAACCAAGCGTAACGTAACTCAACCCAACGTGCAGGGACCACCATTGCTAGCATCCCCAGTGCCAAGCAGGAAATGTTGGAGCGTAGTAGATCGCAGAAATCCAACAAATAGCATTGTATAGCGCAAAAGTCAAAGATTTCCTATCATAACCTAGCTAATCGTTAAATAACCTAGCGTAGCCTAACACAAACTAACGTGTCGAGACCTCTATTGCTGCCCCAACCAGAGCCAAGCATATCAGGTTAGTGCAGAGGAGAGCACCGAAATAAATAGAATCGCAGTGTTTAACAGAAGAGTCGAAGCGATCCGAACCCAACCCATCCAAAAGTCACCTAACAAAACGTAGCCTAATACAACATATTGTGCGGCAACCGCTATTACTGGTCTCGCCGGGGAGTGGCGGAGCATATTGAAGCACAGTAGGGCGCAGAAGTCCACCGAATAGCGGTGTATAGCACAAAAGTCGAAACTACCCTACCGTAACGCAGCCCATCGCGACATAACCGAACGTAACCTAAGTCACCCTATCGAAACGTGACTTCCATTGCTGCCTCCCCAGAGAAAAGCAGAACATATTGCAGGTGAGTATAGCGCAGAAATACTTAGGATATCAGTGTACAGCCCAAAATCAAAATTATCCTATTCTAACCTAACAAAGCGTAACATAACCGAACGTAGCCGAACACAACCTAACGTGCAGAGATCATTACTGTTGGCCTCCCCAGAACCAAGAAGATCATACTAGAGCACTGTAGAGTGCAGGAACTCACCAAAGAGCATTGTACAGCACGCAAGTCCTCTATACCGTATCGCAACCTACGCAAACGTAATATAAACAAGCGTAACCTAACCCAACCTAACGTGCCAGGACCACTCCTTCTGTTCTGTCCAGAGCCACGCAGAACGTACTCGAGGACAGAAGAATGCAAAAATCCACCGAATAGCAGTGTACGGTACAAAAAAGTTCTCTCCCGTCCTAACCAAACCAAACGTAACATAACCGAGCGTAACCTAACTCAACCTAACGGGCATAGACCACTATTGCCGACATCCCCAGAACAAAACAGAACACATTAGTATGCAGCGCTACGCAGAAATCCCACGAATAGAAGAGTATAGCACAAAAGTCAAAGCCATCCTCTCCTAACCAAAGCAACCGTAACATCACCAAGCGTAATATAACTCAATCTTACCAGTCGCGACCACAAATTCTGGCTCCCCCGGAGCGAAGCAGAAGTCACTAGACCTCGGTTGAGCGCAAACATCCACCGGAAAGCACTGTATATCTTAAAAGTCAAATATATCATAACCTAACCTGAGTTATAGTAGCCTAACCAAACATAAACTAATTTAACCTGTCGGGCCGAGTCCGCCACTGCCGTCCTCTCCATCGCAAAGCAGAACGTGTTGGAGGAGCGTAGAGCGCAGAAGGCCACAGGACGGCAAGGAACGGCAGAAAAGTCAAAGCTATTCTGTCCTAACCAAACCTAACGTAACATAATCAAACGTAGCCTAACACAACACAACGTGCTGAGACGACTATTGCTAGAATCTACAGTGCCTAGCAGAGCATACTGGAGCAATGTAGTGCGCAGAAATCCACCGAACAGCAGTGCATAGCACAATAGCAAAAGATAAACTAACCAAATATAACCCAACCAAACCTAACCGAACGTAACCAAACTCAATATAACGTGCCGAGACAACCATTATTGACCATTCCAGTACCAAGTAGGACATGCTAGGGCACAGTAGAGCGCAGAAATCCATCGAACAGCGGTGCATACCACAAAGGCCACAGCCATCTCAACCTAACCTGTCCCAACCTAGCATAAGCAAGCACAAAATAGCTTAACCTAACGCATCGCTGCCACGATTTCTGGCCACCCCAGAGTAAAGCAGATCATATTAGGTCAATGTAAAGCGCGGAAGCACAGCGAATAGCAGTGTATAGCAAAGAAGAAGAGGCTGTCCCAGCCTAACCTAACCAATCGTAACATAACCAAACCTAAGCTAACCCAACATAACATGCCGTTGCCGCCATTGCTCGCCTTCCCAGGGCAAAGCTAAACATATTAGGACACAGTAGAGCACAAATATCAGACGAATAGCTGTGTGTATCACAAAATTCAAGGAGCTCCTGACCTGACCTTACCTAACCTGGCATATCCGAACGTTGCCCAGCACAACATAACATGCCGATACCACTATTGCTGGCCATCACAGAACCAAGTAGAACATATTAGAGCACAGTACAGTGCAGGAGTCCTCCGAATAGCAGTGTGTTGTCCAAAACTCAAAGCTACCCTCTCCTAACCCAATCAAACGTAACATCCAAGCGTAACCTAACTCAACCTAACGTGACGCGACCTCTGTTGCTGGCATCCCTGGAGCCAAACGGAACATGTATGCGGATAGTAGGACGCATAAATACCTAGAATCGCGGCGTAGGCCCGAAATGTCTAAGTATACTTGTCGTAAACCACTCGAACGGGACTTATCCATCATAGCATAACTCAACACTACGCGCCGCGACCACTGTTTCTGGACTCCACAGGGCCAAGCAGAGTGCAGTCGAGCAGAATAGAGCGTAGAAATCCACCGAAAATCGGCATATACCACGAAAATCATATCTGTCCAAACCTAACATGGCCTAACCTAACGAAGTCAAACGTAGCCTAACCGACACGTAGGGTCAGAGACTTCTACTACTGGTCTCCCCAGAGCCGAGCAGAATATTGTGGAGTTACGTAGAGCGTAGAAATCCGCCGAATAACAGTGCACAGCAAAAAAGACGAATGTACCATATCCTAACCTGTCCAAACGTAACACAACCAAACGCAAACTAGCATATCCTTACGTGCCAAGACCACTGCTGCCGGCCTCCCCAGATCCAAGCAGAATATACTACAGCACAGTAGAGAGCAGATATCCACCAAATAGTGGCGTGTAGCACAAAGGCCAAAGCCATCATAACCAGACATAACCAAATCTAACTTGACCAAACGTAACCTAACACTTACGAACATGCAGCGTCCACCATTGCTTGCCTCCCCAGAGCCAAGCAGCATATACTAGAGCACAGTAGATCGCCGTAATCCGCCGAATTGCAGTGCAAAACACAAAAGTCATAGACATTCTAAACTATCCTGTGCTTACTTAACCTAACAGAACGTAGCATAACTAAACGTAACGTGCCGAGAATACTATTGTTTGCCTCCCCTGAAACAAGCGAAGCACACTAGAGCAATGTAGAGAGTAAAATCCAGCGCATAGCGGTGCAAAACGGAAAAGTCAGAGCCACCCTATCCTAACCTAACCAGACGTGGCATTACCAAACGTAGCCCAACACAACTTACCGTGCCACGACCGCTATTGCTGGAACCCGCAGATCCACGAAGAACATACTAGAACAGAGTAGAGTACAGAAATCCACCGAACAGCAGTGCATAGCATAAGAGTAAATGCTACCCTATCCAAACTTAGCCTCACATAACCTAACCGAGCGTAACCTAACACAACATAACGTGGAGCGACCTCTATTGCTGGCCTCCCCAGAGCCGAGCAGAGTATATTAGTGGGCAGTAGAGCGCAGAGATCCATAGAATCGCAGTGTATAGCAGGAATTACAAAGCTGTCCAAAAATAACATAAACGAACGTAACATAGCCAAACGAAGAATAGCACAACATAACGTCCCGTGACAAATGTTGCTGGATTCACCAGAGCCAAGCAGAACTTATCAGAGCACAGTAAATCACAGGAATCCACCGGTTAACTGTGTAAAGCACAAAAGACAAAGCTATCATCTCCTAACTTAACCAAACGTAACAGAGCCAAACATAACCCATCACAACCTAACGTGCCGAGACTACTATTACTGGCCTCCACAGAGCCAAGCACAACATACTATAGCTCAGTAGAGCGTACAAATCGATCGCATTGAGACCGCAAAACTCGAAGATAACCTAACGTAACCTTACCAAACCTTACCTAACCAATCGCAGCATAACTAAACACAGTGTGCCGAAACCACAATCTGCGACGTTCCCAGTGCCATGCTGATCACATTAGAGCACAGTAGACCGCAGAAATTCACGAAATAGCAGTGTACAACACAAACGTCAAGGCTACCAAGTCCTAACCTAACCAAGCTTAACGTAACCAAACGTAACATGGCCCACCCTAACGTGCCGAGACCACTATTGCTGCCCTCCCCAGAGCCAAGAAGGGGTGCCCAGCATTAGTGATCGCGGCAAGATAGGTAGCGTTAGATTAGGTTTGGCTGCGTTACGGTTGGTTACGTTAGGACAGGGTAGGTATGACTCTTGTTTAATACACAGCAATGCGGCGGACTTCTGCGCTCTACTGTGCTCTAGCATAATCTGCTTAGCTCCGGGGAGGTAAGCAATAGTCGTCTAGGCACGTTAGGTTTAGTATGCATTCGATTGGCTATGTTACGTTTGGTTAGGTTAGGCATGGTCAGCTTTGACTTGTATGCTGTACACTGCTCTTCGTTGGATTCCCGCTCTCTACTGTGACCTAGTATGGTCACCTTGGCACATGGAAGGTCAGCAATAGAGCTGTCAGCACGTTAGATTGAGTTAGACTACGTTCAGTGATGTTACGTTTGGATGGGTTAGGGAAGCGTTGCTTTGACTTTTGCTCTATACATCGCTATTCGGCAGATTTGTGCGCCTTACAATGCTCCAATATGCTCTGCATGCCTCTGCGGTGGCCAGAAACGGTAGTCTCGGGACGTAATGTTGCGCTCGGCTACGTGTGGTTATGTTACGTATTGTTAGGTTAGAATAGGGTAGGTACGATTTTTGTGCTATGCACAGCTCTTCGGAGGATTCCTGCATTCCACTGTGCTTTAATAAGATCAGCTTGGCTTTGCGAATGCCAGCATCTGTGGCATGGACGAGTAATTTTGAGTTAGGCTACGTTGGGCTAGGTTAGGTTAGGCAATGTCAGGTTAGGATATCCATGACTTTTCTGCCACACAATCCTATTCAGCGGACGCCAGTGCTCTACTGTGCTCTAATATGCTCAGCTTGGCTCTGGGAGGGCGAGCAATAGCGGTGTCATCATGACATGTTGAGTTAGTCTACGTTTGGTTGGGTTAGGTTTGGTCATGTTAGGTTAGCATATCTTTGGCTTTTGTGCAATACACATCAATGCGGCGGACTTCTGCGCTCTACTGTGCTCTAGCATAATCTGCTTGTCTCTGGGGAGGTAAGCAATAGTGGTCTAGCCACGTTAGGTATAGTTGGCATACGATTGGTTATGCTGCCTTTGGTTTGGTTAGGCAAGGACAGCTTTGACTTTTGTGCTCTACACTGCCATTCGTTTTTTACCGGAGCTCTACTGTGACCCAGTATGGTCAGCTCGTCGCAGGGAAGGTCAGCAATAGTGATCTCGGCACGTTAGGTTGAGATAGATAACGTTCGTTGATGTCACGTTTGTTTAGGTTAGGGCAGAGTTGCTTTGACTTTTGCGCTGTACATCTCTATTCGGTGGATTTTTGCGCTGTATGTTGCCCTAATATGCTCTGCTGGGCTGTGGGGAGGCTAGCAATGGTAGTCTGGGCACGATAGGTTATGATATGCTACGTATGCTTATATTACGCTTGGACATGTTAGGAGACGATGGATTAGACTTTTGTTCTATGCAGCGCTGTTCGGTGGATTTCTGCACTCTACTGTGATCAAGTAGGTTCTGCTTAGCCCTGTGGAGGCCAGCAATGGAGGTCTCGGCTCGTTAGGTTTAGATATTCAGCGGTTGATTATTGTATGCTAGGTCCGGTTAGGTTACGATGTCTGCGACTTTTGTGCAATGCGCTGTTATTTGGTCGCCTCCTGCGCTCTACCGTGCTGCAGCATATTCTGCTTGGCTCTGGGGAGGACAGAAATAGTAGCCTCGGCTCGTTAGGTTAAGTTAAACTGCGTTTGGGTATATAATGCCTTGACGTGTTAGAATATGCTAGCTCCGACTCTTGCGCTATGCACTGCAATTCGGAGAATTTCTACTCTCAACTGTACTGTCGTATATTGTGCTCGGCTATAGGTAGGCCAGCGGTAGTTCTCTCTGCAAGTTACGCTGATTTAGTTTGCGTTTGGTTATGTAACGTTTGGTTATTAGGGATAGGATTACTTCGACTTTTGTGCTATACACTGCTGTCCGGCGGATTTCTGCGTTCTACTGTTCTCCAGCATCTTCTGCATGTCTCTGTGGAGGCCAAGAAATAATCTCGGCGCGTTTAGTTCCGTTATGCTACGATTGGCTTTGTTTGGCTAGGCCAGGTATGGTTTGGATATCTTTCACTTTTGTGCAATGCACAGCATTTCGGTGGACATCTGTGATGTACTGTGATCTTGTAGACTTAGCTTCACTCTAGGGAGGCCAGCATTAGTGGTCTCGGCACGTTAGGTTGTGATACTCTACGTATGGCTATGTTACGTTCGGTCAGGTTAGGAAAGGATAGCTTTGACTTCTGTCCTATACGCTAAGATTATATGGATTTCAGTGCTACTGCTCTACTCTAATATGTACTGTTTGGGCCTCTGGAGGGCTGCAATGTTGGACTCGGCACGTTAAGTTGAGTTATGTGACGCTCCGTTACGTTTCGCATCGTTAAGTTAGGACATGATTGTCTTAACTATTGTGCTACACACTGCTATTGGGTGCGTTTCTGCGCCCAACGTTGCGCATACTCTGCTCGACCCTGGGGATTCCAGCAATAGTGGCCGTGGCACTTTAGTTTGTGTAGCCAATTGTGGACCAAATGTGGACATCACTGGCTTTTGTGCTATACAATGTAATGCGGTGGATTTCTGCGGTCTACTATTCTCTAGTAAACTCTGCTTGTCTCTGGGGATGCCAGTAATGGTGGTCTCCGCACGTTAGGTTCGGTTATGTACGTTTGGATACTTTACGTTCGGGTAGGTTAGGATAGGATAGCCTTGACTTTTGGTTCATACACTTCTTTTCGGCGGTTTCCTGGACTCTACTGTGCCCTAATATTTTCTGCTTGGTTCTAGGGGGGCCAACAATGGTGATCGCGGCGCGTCAGGCTGAATTAGGTAACGTACGGCGATGTTACGTTTGCTTATGTTAGAATATGGCGGCATTGAATTTTTTGCTGTACACTGCTGTTCAGTCGATTTATGCGCTCCACGTTACTCTAATATGCTGTGCTTAGCTCTGCGGAGTATAGCAACAGTGCTTTCGCCGCATTCGGTTCAGTTATGTAACGTTTGGTTACGTCACCTTTGGCTAGTTTACGGTATGACAGCTTTGAGGTTTGTGCTATACACGGCTGCTAGGTGGATTTCTGGGCACTATTGTGATCTAATATTTTCTGTTTGGCTCTGAGGAAGCTAGCATTTGTGGTCTCGGCAAGTTACGTTGGGTTCAGTTACGTTTGGCTAGGATAGGCTATGATAAGATCGCTGAGTGTAGCTTTGTCTTTTGCGATATACACTGCACGTCTGTGGGTTTCTGCGCTTTATATTGCACTAATATGCTCTGCTTCGCTCTGGGGAGGACAGCAATAGTAGTCTCGTCACGCGATGTTGAGTTTGGCTACGTTTCCTTATGCTACGTTTGATTTGGTTAGGATACGGTAGCTCTGACTTTTGTTCTACACACTGCTATTCGGTGAATTTCTGCTCTCTACTGTGCTCTAGTATGTTCTGCTTGGCCCTGGGGAGGTGAACAATTGTGAACTCGACACATTAGTTTGAGTGGTGTTGCGTTTGGCTTGGCTAGGTTAGGCTATGTTCGGTTAGGATGGCTTTGACTTTTGTGATATACACTGTTATTCGGTCAACATCCGTACCCCACGTTGCGCTTCTAGCCGCTGCTTGTCTCTGGGGAGGCCAGCAGTAGTGGGCGTTGCGCGTTTTGTTGTGTTAGATTACGTTTGGTCTGGTTAGGGTAGGTTAGGTTTGGTTATGGCGGCTTTGACATGTTTGCTACACAATTATTTTCGGCGGATATCTGCGCTCTACTGTGCTCTAGTATATTCTGCTTGGCTATGGGGAGGCTGGGAGGAGTGCCCTCGGCACGTTAGGCTGGGTTAGCTTGGGTTCGGTTATGCTACGTTTGGTTAGGTTAGGATAGGGGAGCTTAGACCTTTGTTCTGTACACTGCTCTTCGGTGGATTTCTATGCTCTACTGTAATCTAATTCTCTGCTTTGTTCTGGGGTGACCAGAAATTGTTTCCGCGTCGCGTCAGGTTGTGTTAGGTTACGTTTGATTATGTAATATTTGGTTACGTTAGAACAGGGAACCTTTGACTTTTGCTCTACGCACTGACATTCGGTGGATTTCAGCGCTCCTCATTGCCCTACTGTACCCTACTCGACTCTGGGCAGGCCAGCTATGGCGGTCGTGGCACGGTAGTTTGGGCTCGGTAACGCTTTGTTTGGGCAGGGTAGGATAAGTTAGGTCAGGATGGCTTTGACATTTGTGGTATACATTGACATTCGGTGGATTTTAGCGGTCTGCTATCCTCTAATATGTTCACCTTGGCTCTGGGGAAGCCAGCAATAGTGGCATCTGCACGTTATGCTCCGCTAGGCTACGTTCCGTTAGGTTAGTTTAGGTCGCGATAGGTTAGTATATTTTTGACTTTTGCGCTTTACGCTACTGTTCGTTGGATTTCAACGCTCTACAAAGCTGTACTACTCTCTGCTCGACTCAGTGGATGCCAGTAATGGTGGTCCCGGCACGTTAGGTTGAGTTCGGTTGCGCTCGGTTAGGGTAGGTTAGTCCGTGATACGTTTGGGTAGCATTGACGTTTCTGATTTATATTGCCATTCTATGGACTTCTGCGCTCTACGCTCCTCTAAAATGTTCTCTTTGGCGATGGGGAGGCCAGCAATAGCTGACTCAGTTCGTTAGGCTTGGTTATTCTACGTGTGGTCAGGTCAGGTAGCGTCAGGTTGGGTCAGGGTATCCTTGGCCTATGCTCTCTGCTGTGCTCTAGCATATTCTGCCTGCTTCTGGGGATGCCAGCAATATGGGTCTTGTCACGTTAGGTTAAGCTATGCTACGTTTGCTTATATTACGTTCAGTTATGTTAGGATTGCAGAGACCTGACTTGTGTGCTGCACACTGCTAGTCGGTGGATTTGTACGCCCTACACGTCTCTGCTCTACACTGCTGGAATCAGGGGAGACCAGCAACAGCGGACGTGGCACTATAGGTTGAGATAGGTTACGTTCGGCTAGGTTAGGTTAGGCTAAGTTAAGTCAGGATAGCTCCTACTTTCGCGCTATGCACTGCGACTCCATGTATTTCGGCGCCCAACTCTCCTATAATATGTTCTACTTGGCTATGGGGAAGCCTACAGTAGTCCTCCCGGCACGTTCAGCTGAGTTAGGTAACGTTTGGTTATGCTGCGTTTGTTTAGGTTAGGATAGGATAGCTTAGACTTTTGTGCTAGACTCTGCTCTTCGGTGGGTTTCTCCGCTCTACATTGCTCTACCATACCCTGCTCGACTCCCGGTTGGCCAGCAATAGTGTTCGCGGCAAGTTAGTTTGGGTTATATTATGTTTGGTTAGGTTATGCAACGTTGTGTTAGGTTAAGGTTACTTCGACTTTTGTGCTGCACACTACTATTCTATGTACATCTGCGTTCTACTGTGCGCTACCACACTCTGCTTGCGTCTGGTGAAGCCAGGTGTAGTGGTCGCGGCAAGTTAGGTTGTGTAGTGTCACGATTGGTTAGGCTATGTTTGGTTAGGTATGACAGGGATTGCTCATTCTCTTTTGCTATACACTGCTATTCGAGGGATTTCTGCGCTCTACATTGCTCTAATAAGCTCCGCTTGGATCTGGGGATGCCAGCAATTCTGATCTCGGCACCGTACGCTGAGAATGGCTACGTTCGGTTAGGTTAGGTTAGGGCAGGTTTAGTCGTGTTATCTTCAATTCCTGTGATATACACTGCAATGCGGTAGATTACTGTGCTCTACTGTGCTCTAGCATATTCTACTTCGCTCTGCGTAGGCCCGCAATAGTGGTATCGTCACGTTGGGTTGACTTAGGTTACGCTCGGCTAGGATATGTTAGCCAAGGTTAGGCTTGGATAGCTATGTCTTTCCTGTTATACACTATTACTCGGTTGAGATATGTGCTCTACTGTTCTCTAATATACTCTGCTCGAATCTGCGGAGGCCAGCAATTGTGATGGCGGCACGTTATTTTGGGTTGTGTTACGTTTGGTTATGTTACAATTTGTTTTGTTAGGAAAGGTTGGCTTCAGCTTCTGTGCCTGTACACTATTGTTCGGTGCATCCGTGCGCTCGACTGTGACCTAACGTGTTCTGCATTGCCCTGGGGAGGTATGGAATAATTGTGTAGGCACGTTAGGTTGCGTTAGATTCGTCTGTTTGTATTAGGCTTGGTTAGGTTAGGATAGCACTACTTTGACTTTTGTGCTCTACACTGCTATTCGCTTGACTTCTGCCCTCTCCGTGGCTCTACCATACCCTGCCCGTCTCTGGGCAGGCCTGCAATGGTGTTCGCGTCTCCTTATGCTGAGTTAGGTTTTGTTTGGCTCAGCACTTTTGGCTAGGGTTAGGCTTGGGTGGCTTAGACTTTTTTGACGTACACCGCGATTCTGTGGATTTCTGCGTTCTACTATCCGCTAATATGTTCTGCTTGGTTCTGGCGATGCCAGCAATCGTGATCGCCGCACGTTAGGATGAGTTAGATTACGTTTGGCTACATTACACTTGATTAAATTCTGAGGTTACAGCTCTAACTTTTGTGTTGTACACTGCTATTCGGTGCATTCCAGCGCCCTACAGTCCTCTGATATGTTCAGCTTGGCACATGCAAGGCCGGCAAATGTGGCCTCGGCACGTTATGGTGGGTTAGCTTACGTTCGGGTAGGTTATGTCAGGCTATGTTTGATTAGGATGGCTTTTACTTTTGTGCTATGCACCGCAATTCGGTGGATTTCTGCGGTCTGCTGTGCTCTAGGATATTCTGCTTCTCTCTCGGGAGGGCAGCAATACTGGTGTCGGCACGTTATATTGAGTTAGGCTACGCTTGGTTATGATACGTTTGCTTAGGCTAGGAGAGGAATGCTGTGGCTTTTGTGCTATACACTGCTGTTCGGTGGATTTCGGCCCTGTACTGTGTGCTACTATAATCTGTTCGACCTTGTGGGAGGGGGGGCAGCAATATCGGTCTCGGTGCGTTTGAATGAGACAGATTACACAAGGTAATGTAACGTTTGGTTAGGTTATGTTAGGGTAGATTTGACCTTCACGATGTACACCGCCATTCGGTGTGTTTCTGCGCTCCACATTGCCATAACATTCTCTGCTTGGCTCTGGGGAGGCCAGCAATTCTTTTCTCGGCACCTTACCTTGAGTTAGGCTACGTTCGGTTTAGTTAGGTTAGGACATGTTGGATTATGGTATCCTACACCATTGAGCTATACACTGCAATGCGGTGGATTACTGCGCTCTACTGTGCTCTAGTATATTCTGCTTGGGTCTTTGGAGGCTACCGATGGAGGACCCGGCACTGTAGACAGAGTTATGCTACGTTCGTTTATGTTACGCATGGTTACGTTTGGACAGGGTAGCTTCGACTTTTGTGCTACAAACTGCTATTCTGTGGACATCTGTGCTCTACTGTGCGCTATCGCACTCTGTTAGTGTCTGGGGTGCCAGGTGTTGTGGTCGCGACTAGTTAGGTTCGGTTATGTTACGTTTGGTCAGGCTAGGCTTGGTTAGGCTTTGTAGGGATATCTGTGGCTTTTGTGCTATACGCTGCTGTTCAATCTATTTCAATGTCCTACATTGCTCTGTTATACTCAGCTTGGCTCTCGTGAGGCCAGCGATTGTGGTCGTGGCCCCTATGTTGTGTTACGTTACGTTTGGTTCTGTCACGTTTGGTCAGGTTGGGAGAGGACAAGATTGATTTTCGTGTTATACATTGCTATTCGGTGGATATCCGCGCTCCACTGTGCTCTAATATGCTGCGCTTGACCCTGGGGGGCCCAGCAAGAGTTGTAACGGCACGTTATTTTGAGATATGCTATGTTTGATTAGGTACCGTTGGTTTGGGTTATGCTTGGGTTGCTTAGACTTTTCTGATATACACTGCGATTCTATGGATTTTGGCGTTCTACTATCCACTAGCATGTTCTGCTTGGATCTGGGATGCTAGCAATCGTGGTCGCGGCACGTTGGCTTGTGTTACCTTACGCTTGGTTATATTGCGGCTGGCTATTTAAGTAGGCTATAGCTCCGACTTTTGCGCTATACACTGTTATTCGGTGGATTTCAGCGCTCTGCAGTGCTCCAGTATATTCTGCTTGTATCGACGGAAGGCAGCAATAGCGGCCTCGGCAAGTTAGGTTGTGCTATGTTACGTTTGGTTATGTTACGTTTGGTAAGGTTAGGATAGGGTAGCTTTGACTTTTCTGCTGTACACGGCTACCCGTTGGGTTCCTGCTCTCTACTCTCTTCTAAAATGCTTTACTTGACTCTGGGGGGCGGCAGGAATTGCTGTCTCGTCACTCATGGTTGACCTATGCTACGTTTGGTTACGTTACGTTTGGTCAGCTTATGTTGGGATATCTTCGACCTTGGTGCTTTACATTGCAATGCGGCGGACTTCTGCGCACTACTGTGCTCTAATATTCTCTGCTTGGCTCTGGAGTGGCCAGCAATAGTGGTCTCGGCACGTTAGGTATAGTCGTGATACGTTTGGTTGTGTTACGACAGGAGAGCTTTGACTTTTGTGCTGTACACTGCTATTCGGTGACTTCTGCGTTCCACCCTGCGGTAGTATGCTCTGCTTGGCTCTGGGCGGACAGCAATAATGGTCGCGGCACGTTAGATTGGGATACGTTTCGTTCGGTTAGGTGAGGATTTTTTAGTTTAGGAGAGGATAGCTCTGAGTTATGTGCTATACACCAATTTTCGGGGTATTACTGCGCTCTACTGTGCTGTAATCTTTTATGCTTGTTTCAGCGGTGTCCCGCAATAGTGGTCTCCGCACGTTGGGTTGAGATATGTTGCATTTGGATGGCAAGGTTTTTGTAAGTTCGGTTAGGATACCTCCGTATTCGTACTGTACCCAGTTTTTCGGCGGATTTCTGCTTTCTTCTGTGCTCTGCTATGATCTGCCTGGCTATCGCGAGGTCAGCAATGGTTTTCGTGCACGTTACGGTGTGTTAGGCTACGTACGGTTAGGTTACGTTGGTCCGTCCTAGGTTCGGGTTGTATTGACTTTTATGCTATACATTCGGATGCTATGGATTTATGTGATCTCCTCTCCTCTAATATGTTCTTCTCGGCTCCGTGGAGGCTAGGAATAGTAGTCGCGTCACGATAGATTGAGGTAGGTTACGTTTGGTTGTGTTACAATTGGTTAGGTTAGGATATTATAGCTTTGACTTTTGCGCTGTAAACTGATATTCGGAGGATTTCTGCGCTTCACTGTGCTCTAGTATGATCAGCTTGGCTGTGGGGAGCCCATCAATTGTGTCTTCGGCACTTCAGGTTGTGTTCGGTTTCGTTCGGTTACGTTAAGTTTGGTTAGCTTAGGATGGGGTAGCATAGACTTTTGTGCTATACACTGCGATTCTATGAATTTCTGCGCTCTTGTCTCCTCTAATATGGGCTGCTTGGCTCTGGGGATGGCAGCAATAGAGGTCTCGTCACTTTCGTTAGAGTTATGTTAAACTTGGTTACGTTGGGTTTTACTTGACCAGGAAATTTTAGCTCCGACTTTTGTGCTATACGCTTCTATTCGGTGGATTTCTATGCTCTACTTTGCTCTTCTATGCTCTGTTCGAGTCTAGGATGGCCAGCGACAGCGTTCGTGGCGCGTTAGGTTGAGTTAGGTTACATTTGGTTAGTTTAGGTTAGGTTAAGTTTGGTAGGGTCGGCTCTGACTCTCGTGCTATGCTCAGTTTTTCGGTGGATATCTGCAATCTACTGCGCTCTGCCATATACTGCTTAGCCCTGTCGAGACCAGCAACAGTGGTCGCGACACGTAAGGGTAATTTCAGATGCGGTAGGATATGTTACGTTTCTCTATGTTAGGAGAGGAGAGCTATGCCTCTAGTGCCAGCAATAGAGGTCTCGGCATATTAGGTTGTGCTTTGTTACGCTCGGTTAGGTTAGGTTTGGCTAAGATCAGTAAGGATAGCTCCGAATTTTATGCTATTCGCTGCTATTCGTTGGATTTCTTCGTTCTACTTTGCCCTACTACACTCTGCTTGGCACTGGCTATGCCAGCGGCAATGGTCTCGATTGTTGGAATGAGTTATGTTACGTAAAGTAATAGCGATCACTATTGCTGGCGTCCCCAGAGATAAGCGGCGTATAATGGGGAACAGTGGAGGACAGGTGCCCATAAAATATCAGTGTTGGGCGCAAAAGTCATAGCTGTCCTAACCTAACCCCAAATAACCTAACATAGCCTTACGTAATCTAACTAAGCGTAACGTGCAGCGACCACTATTTCCAGCTTCCGCAGAGTGAAGCAGAGTATAATAGAGCAGTGTAGGGCGCGGAAGTGCACCGAATAGCAGTCTGTGCCAGGAAAGTCAAAGTTAAACGTACCTAACACAAACACACGTAACGTGACCAAACGTAACCTAACTAAAACTAGCGCACCGAGGCCACCATTTCTGACCTCCCGAGAACCAAGCAGGGCATATTAGAGCACAGTAGAGAGCAAAATTCCAACGAATAGAAGTGTACAGCGCAAAAGTCAAAGCCAACGTAGCCAATCCTAAACAGACCATACCTAACCAAACGCAACGTAACAAAGCCTAGATTGCCGTGATCACTATTCCTCGCGTCCACAGAGACAAGCAGAGTACGATGTCTCACAGAAGAGCGCAGAACTCCATAGAATATCAGTGTGTACCACAAGGCCAAAGATATCCTAACCTAACGCAGGGTAACGAAACCAAGCCAAACGTAACCTAACTGAACCTAACTTGCCGCGACCAATATTGCTGGCCACCCGCGAGCAGGGCAGAGCGTAGCAGAGCAATATAGAGCGCAGGAGTCCCCCGAATAGCTGTGTGTGGCACAAAGGTCAGAGCCATCCTTACCAAACATACCCTAACCTAACCTAACCATACGTAACGAATCCCAACTTAACGTGCCTAGCCCACAATTTCTGACCCCCACATCGCCAAGCAGTGCATATTAGAAGAGTGCTGGGCGCAGTCGTTCACGGAATTGCAGTGTAGAGCGCGAAAGTCAAAGGTATCCAAACGTAACTCAAACAAACCTAACCGGACCAAACGTGCCATAGACCAACCCAACGCAACTCTTCCACTATTTCAAGCATTCCCAGATCAAAGCAGGGGATACAAGATCAGAGTGGAGCGCAGACATCCACCGAATAGCATTGTATGGAACAAAAGTCAAAGCTATCCAAACCTAACATAGCCAAACGTAACATAAGCGGACGTAGCGTAACCCAACCTGACGTGCCACGGCCGCCATTGCTGGCCTCGCGAGAACTAAGCAGAGCAAAGCAAAGCAATTTGGGGCACTGGAATTGTCCGAATAGAAGTGCATAGCACAAGAGTCAAAGCTATCCTAACAAAACTTACGTAACTCAAACAAACCTAACCGGACCAAACGTGCCATAGACCAACCCAACGCAACTCTTCCACTATTTCAAGCATTCCCAGATCAAAGCAGGGGATACAAGATCAGAGTGGAGCGCAGACATCCACCGAATAGCATTGTATGGAACAAAAGTCAAAGCTATCCAAACCTAACATAGCCAAACGTAGCATAAGCGGACGTAGCGTAACCCAACCTGACGTGCCACGGCCGCCATTGCTGGCCTCGCGAGAACTAAGCAGAGCAAAGCAAAGCAATTTGGGGCACTGGAATTGTCCGAATAGCAGTGCATAGCACAAGAGTCAAAGCTATCCTAACAAAACCTAGCTAAACCTAGCCAAACCATACGTAGCATAGCACAACCTAACGTGTCGAGGGGGCTATTCTTTGCGTCCACAGAGACAAGCAGATTGTGATAGCGCACAGAAGAGGGCAGAAGTACATAGAATAGCGGAGTGCAACACAAAAGTCAAAGCAACCCTATCCAAACACAACATATCCTAACCTAACTGAACGTAATATAACTCAACCTAACCTGCGGTGACCACTACTGCCGGTCTCCCGAGAGTCGAGCAGGGTATAGTAGATCAATGTAGAGCGTAGGAATACGCCGAATAGCCTTGTACGACACAAAAGTCAAAGCTATCGTATCCTAACTTGACCAATCGTAACACTACCGAACGTAGCATAACACAACCTGTCGCACCGCGGCCACTATTGCTGGGCGGCCCAGTGTCGTTCTGGGTACAGCACGGCACAGTAGAGCGCAGGAAGCCAACAAATGAATATGTATAGCGCAAGTCTCAGTTTTTCGGTGGATATCTGCAATCTACTGCGCTCTGCCATATACTGCTTAGCCCTGTCGAGACCAGCAACAGTGGTCGCGACACGTAAGGGTAATTTCAGATGCGGTAGGATATGTTACGTTTCTCTATGTTAGGAGAGGAGAGCTATGCCTCTAGTGCCAGCAATAGAGGTCTCGGCATATTAGGTTGTGCTTTGTTACGCTCGGTTAGGTTAGGTTTGGCTAAGATCAGTAAGGATAGCTCCGAATTTTATGCTATTCGCTGCTATTCGTTGGATTTCTTCGTTCTACTTTGCCCTACTACACTCTGCTTGGCACTGGCTATGCCAGCGGCAATGGTCTCGATTGTTGGAATGAGTCATGTTACGTAAAGCAATAGCGATCACTATTGCTGGCGTCCCCAGAGATAAGCGGCGTATAATGGGGAACAGTGGAGGACAGGTGCCCATAAAATATCAGTGTTGGGCGCAAAAGTCATAGCTGTCCTAACCTAACCCCAAATAACCTAACATAGCCTTACGTAATCTAACTAAGCGTAACGTGCAGCGACCACTATTTCCAGCTTCCGCAGAGTGAAGCAGAG
Organism: Eufriesea mexicana; assembly: GCF_001483705.2. Lineage (NCBI taxonomy): Eukaryota > Metazoa > Arthropoda > Insecta > Hymenoptera > Apidae > Eufriesea > Eufriesea mexicana. Next base: position 88,709 of record NW_016908870.1, on the reverse strand, counting down.
TATAATAGAGCAGTGTAGGGCGCGGAAGTGCACCGAATAGCAGTCTGTGCCAGGAAAGTCAAAGTTAAACGTACCTAACACAAACACACGTAACGTGACCAAACGTAACCTAACTAAAACTAGCGCACCGAGGCCACCATTTCTGACCTCCCGAGAACCAAGCAGGGCATATTAGAGCACAGTAGAGAGCAAAATTCCAACGAATAGAAGTGTACAGCGCAAAAGTCAAAGCCAACGTAGCCAATCCTAAACAGACCATACCTAACCAAACGCAACGTAACAAAGCCTAGATTGCCGTGATCACTATTCCTCGCGTCCACAGAGACAAGCAGAGTACGATGTCTCACAGAAGAGCGCAGAACTCCATAGAATATCAGTGTGTACCACAAGGCCAAAGATATCCTAACCTAACGCAGGGTAACGAAACCAAGCCAAACGTAACCTAACTGAACCTAACTTGCCGCGACCAATATTGCTGGCCACCCGCGAGCAGGGCAGAGCGTAGCAGAGCAATATAGAGCGCAGGAGTCCCCCGAATAGCTGTGTGTGGCACAAAGGTCAGAGCCATCCTTACCAAACATACCCTAACCTAACCTAACCATACGTAACGAATCCCAACTTAACGTGCCTAGCCCACAATTTCTGACCCCCACATCGCCAAGCAGTGCATATTAGAAGAGTGCTGGGCGCAGTCGTTCACGGAATTGCAGTGTAGAGCGCGAAAGTCAAAGGTATCCAAACGTAACTCAAACAAACCTAACCGGACCAAACGTGCCATAGACCAACCCAACGCAACTCTTCCACTATTTCAAGCATTCCCAGATCAAAGCAGGGGATACAAGATCAGAGTGGAGCGCAGACATCCACCGAATAGCATTGTATGGAACAAAAGTCAAAGCTATCCAAACCTAACATAGCCAAACGTAACATAAGCGGACGTAGCGTAACCCAACCTGACGTGCCACGGCCGCCATTGCTGGCCTCGCGAGAACTAAGCAGAGCAAAGCAAAGCAATTTGGGGCACTGGAATTGTCCGAATAGCAGTGCATAGCACAAGAGTCAAAGCTATCCTAACAAAACCTAGCTAAACCTAGCCAAACCATACGTAGCATAGCACAACCTAACGTGTCGAGGGGGCTATTCTTTGCGTCCACAGAGACAAGCAGATTGTGATAGCGCACAGAAGAGGGCAGAAGTACATAGAATAGCGGAGTGCAACACAAAAGTCAAAGCAACCCTATCCAAACACAACATATCCTAACCTAACTTGACATAACCTCACCGAACCAAACGAAGAATAACTAAATTTAACGTGGCGCGACCACTATTGCTGCGTTCCCCGGGGACAAGCTGAATATGATAGAGCGCAGTAGAATGCCAAGATGCAACGAATATCATTGTATAACCCACAGGTCATAGCCATCTTAACCAAACGTAACATATCCTAGCCAAACCAAACGTAACCAAGCTCGCCCTATCCTGCACGACAGCTATTGCTGATCTACGCAGGGTCGAGCGGGGTATAGTAGAGGAGAGTAGAGCGAAGAAGTCCATGGAATATCAGTGTGTAGCACAAAAGTCAAGGCCCACATATCTGAAACATACCAAACCTAACCTAATCAAACGTAGAGAATCTAAGCCTAACGTGCCGAAACAACTATTGCTGGCCTACCTAGAGCCAAGCAGAGCACATTAGAGCATAGTATAGCTCAGAAATGCAGCAAATCGCAGTCCATGGCACAAAAGTCGAAGCCATCCTATTTAAACCTATCTTAACCTTGACTAACCAAGCGTAACCTAACTCAGAATATGGTGCCATGACCGCCACTGCTGCTGTCGCCAGGGCCGAATAGATTATGGTATAGTAACGAAGAACGCAAATATCGTCCGAAGGGCAGTGTACAGCACAAAGGTCAAAGTTATCATATCCTAACCCAACCAAGTGTAACATACCCTAGCACAACCCAGCGTGCCTAGACCTATATTGCTGGCCTCCCCATCGCCAAGCAGAACATATTGGAGGAGAATGGAGCACAGAAGTCATTGGAATGGCAGCGTATTGCAGGAAAGTAGAAACCATTCAAACTTAATCCATGTCAACATAACCTAGCCAAACATAACATAACTCAACCTATCTTGCCGCGGCATCCATTCCTTGCCTCCACAGAGCGCAGAGCAAAGGAAAGCAGAGCCGAGAAGCCCGCCGAATATCAGTGTGCAACGCAAAAGTCATAGCTATACTATCCTAACCATAACAATCGTAATACCACGAAACGTAACCGAAACAAACCTAACGTGCCCCTGCCGCCACTGCTGGCGTTCCTGGAGCCAAGCGGAGAATATTAGACGTAGGCAGAGCGCAGAAAAACATAAAACCACTGTGTACAGCAGAAAAGTCAAAAATACTAAACCCTAACCCAGACTAACGTAACCTACCCTGACATAGCCATACTTAACATAACGCGCAGCGACCACTATTGCTGGCCACCCCAGTGCCAAGCAGATTTGAGTAGAGCACAGTAGAAGACAGGAAACCACCGAATAACAGTGTATACATCGAAAGTCCGAGTTATCCTCAACAAACTTAACCTAACCTAACCTAACCAAACGTAACCTAACTAAATCTTACGTGCCACGATCGCTACTGCTGGCACTCCGAGAGTCGAGTAGAGTATAGCAGAGCAATGTAGAGCGCTGAAATCCACCGAATAACAGTGCATATCACAAGAGTTAAAGTTTTTCTATCTCTACAACACCAAACGTGACATAACCAAACGCAACGTAACTCTGCTTAACGTGTCGAGACCACTACTGCTGGCCTCCCCATAGCCAAGCAGAATATATTAGAGTGCAGTAGAGTGCAGTAATCTACCGCAATCTAGTGTGTAGCACAAAAGTCAAAGATATCCGAACGTAACCTCTCCTAACCTAACCTAACCCAACGTAGCCTAACTTAGCGTAACGTGCCGTGAGTATCATTGCTAGAATCCCCATAGCCAAGCTGAACATACTGGAGCACAGTGGTTCCTCAGAAGTCCAACGAACAGCAGTTTATACGACGAAGGACAAAGCAATCCGAACCTAACCCAAGCTAGTATAACCTTGTCAAACGCAGCGTAACACAATCTAACGTGTCGAAACTACTATAACTGGCCTCCCCCGAGGCGAACTGAGTGCAGTAGACACATATAGAGCGTACAAATCTTCCGAATAGCGGTGTATAGCATAAAAGCCACTGCGAACCTATACTAAACCTAACCAATCGTAACATTACAAAGCGTAACCTAAAAAAATGTATCGTGCGACGGCCACCATTGCTGGCCTCCCCAGAGTCGAGCACGGTACTGTAGAGTAATATATTGCGCAGGAACTTACCGAATAGCAGTCTACAGCACAAAGGTGTATTCTATCGTACAATAATGTATCAAAGCTTAATACAAACAAGCGTAGCCTAACTGATCCTAACGTGCCGAGACCACAGTTACTGGTCTCCACAAAGTCTCGCAGTGTGTAGTAGAGAAATGATGAGCTCAGAAATCCGTCGAATAGGAGTGCATAGCACAAAAGACAATGTTACCCTATCATAACCTAACCAAACGTCGCATTGCCGGACGTAACATAACTCAGCCTTGCCTGCATGCTACACTATTACTGACATCCACAGAGCAGAACAGAATATACTACGCACCGTAGAACGCAGAAATCCGCCGCAATGAAGTGCAAAGCACAGAAGTCAAAGATATCCTAACCTAGCCTGACTTAACCTAATCTTGCAAAACGAAGCATAACACAACCTAACGCATCGAAACCAAAATTGCTGACTTCCACAGCGCCAAGCAGAGCATATAAGAGCAATGTATAGCTCAGGCATACACAGAATGGCCGCGTATACCGCAAAAGTCAAAGCTATCCTATCCAAACGTAGCCAAACGTAACATAAGCGAAAGTAATCTATCCCAACCGAAGGAGCCGAGCCCACTATTGCTGGCATAGCCAGAGTCGAGCAGAGTACAGTGGAGCACAGTAGACCGCGGAAAGCCACCATACAGCAATGTGTAGCACAAAAGTCAGAGATATACCAGCCTAACCTAACCAAACGTAATATAAAGAAACGCAGCACAACATAACCTGGCGTGCCGAGACCACTAATGCTGGCCTACCCAGAGCCAAGCACAATATGCTAGGGCACAATAGGGCGCAGGAAGCCACCGAATAGCAGTGTATAACGCAAGAGACAAAGCCACCACATCCAAACGTAACAAATCCCAGCCTATCGTAGCTTAACGTAACGCAACATAAAGTGCCGCGACCAGAATCCTTGGCGCCCCAGACACAAGCAGATAGCGATAGAGCATAGCGGAGGGTAGAGTTCCATAGGACAGCCCTGTCTAGCTCAAAAGGCAAAGCTATCATAACCTACCGCAACGTAATCTATCATGGCCAAACGTAACCTAACTCAACCCATAGTGCCGCGACCACTACTGCGGGCATCACGAGAGACGGGCAGAGAATAGTAGAGCAACGTAGAGGGCAGAAGACCCCAAATAGCAGTGTATAGTACAAAAGCCGAAGCTGTACCTGTCTAACCTGCCCACACATAGCATCCCAATCCTAAGCTAGCTGAAAAACGTGCCTATACCACAATTACTTGCCACCCAAAAGCCAGGCGCATTATACTGGTGCACAGTTGATGGCAGAAGCCCGCTGCATTGCTTTGTAATGCACAAAAGCCAAAGATATCCCAACATAATCTGGCCATACCTAACTTAACCGAACGTACCCTAACACAGAAAAACGTGCCGATACCTCTATTGCTGGCCATCGCGGAGCCGAGCTGAAATTCTTAGAGGGTGTAAAGCCCAGAAATCCTCAGAATCGCACTGTATAGCGAAAACGTCGAAGCCATTCAAACCTCGCCCAAACCAACATAACCTTACCAAACGAGGTATAGGTCAACATAACGTGCCGCGGCCAATATTTCCGCGCTCACCTGGGCCAAGCAGAACGTATTGGATCACAGAAGTGCGCAGAAATCAACCGATAAGCAGTGTGTAGCACAAATGCGAAAGCTATCCTGTCCTAACTTAGCCAAATGTAACATAGCCAAACGTAACCTATCCAACACCAAAGTGCATAGACAACCATTGCTGGCCTGCCCAGAGAAAAGCAGAACATATCATAGCACAGTAGATAGCAGAAATGAACCCAACAGCCGTGTACGACACAAAAGTCAAGGCTATCCTCTCCTAACGTACCAATCGTGACATCACCATATGAAAATAGATCAAACAAACCAGACGCGTCAACCATCTCTGGCCTCCCCAGATTCGAGGAGAGTATAGTGGAGTACAGCGGAGCGCAGAACTCCACCGAATAACAGTTTATAACACCAAAGTCAAAGCTATCCATACCCAATGCAAAATAACACAGCCCAACCAAATGTAGCCTAACAAAACCTAACCTGCCGAGACCACTACCGTTGGCCTTCGCAGAGTCAAGCTGAACATGTTAGAGCAGATTGCAATGGAGGAATCCACCGTGTAGCAGTCTATTGCCCAAAACTCAGTGCTAACCGCTACTAACCTAACCAACCTTAACATAACTAAACGCAGCGTAATTTTAATCAGCCTTTACTCTTTAGCTGCACACCGCTTTCGACTTCTGCGCTCTACTGTACACTAGTATATTCTGTTTGACTCTGGGGAGGCAAGCAATAGTGGTCTCGGCACGATAGGTTCAGTTAAGCTACTTTCGGTCATGCTACGTTTGGTTATGTTAGGATAGGTTAGCTTCGACAATTGTACTGTGCTCTGCGATTCTATGGATTTCTGCGTTCTACGCTGCTCCAATATGCTCTCCTTTACTCTGGCGAGGGAAGCAATGGTTTTCTCGGCACGCTACGTTTGGTTGGGCTACGTTCGGTTTGGTTAGGCTAGAGCAGGTTAGGATAGGATATCCTTGACTTTTGAACTATACACTGCATTGCGGTGGTTTACTGCGCTCTACTGTGCTCTCGTATATTCTGCATGGCTCTGGGGAGCAAGCAAGAGTGGTCTCGGCACGTTATGTTGAGATAAGCATCTTTCAGTTATGTTTCGCCTGGCCATGTTAGGATAGGGTAGCTTCGAATATTGTGCTCTGCACTGCGATTCTATGAACTTCTGCACTCCGCTCTCCTCTAATATGGCCTGCCTAGCTCTGAGGGGGGCAGCAGTAGCGATCGTGGCACCTTTGGCTGAGCTAGGATACGTTTGGCTATGTTTGGTTGTGGTTAGTTTTGTTAGCATGGCTTAGACCTTTGTGCTATACACTGCTATTCGGACGACTCCAGCCTTCTACACTGCTCTGTTATGCTCTGCATAGCTCTAGTGAGGCCAGCAATAGCCGCCGTGACACGTCAGGTTGGGTTACTTTACGTATACCTATTTTACATTTGGTTATGTTGGGAAAGGATTGCTATGACTTTTGTGCTATACACTACTGTTGAGTGGATTTCTGCGGTCTACTGTGCCCTAATATATTCTCCTTGGCGTCGAGGCGGCCGGCAATGGTATTCTCGGCACGTTACGTTTAGGTATGTCACGTACGGTTAGGTTAGGTTAGGTTACGTTGGGTTCTGATATCCGTGACATTTGCGCTACACACTGCAGTGCGGTGGATTGCTGTGCTCTACTGTGCTCTAGTAAATTGTGCTTGCCTGTGGGGAGGCCAGCAGTAGTGGTATTGACTCGTTAGGCAGAGCTATGTTGCGTTCGTTTATGTTACGCTGGGTACTGTCCGGCAGAATAACATTCACTTTTGTTCTATTCACTTTTATTCGGTGGGTTTCTGCGCTCTACATCGCTGTACCATGCTCTGCTCGATACTCGGGATGCCAGCAATAGTGGTCGTGGCACGTCAATTTGGATTTCGTTATGTCCGCTCATGTCAGGTTTAGTTAGGTTAGGACAGGATAGCGTCGACTTTTGCGCTATACACCGCTATTCGGTGTATTTCTGCGCCCTACTATGCTCTAGTATGCTCTGCTGGGCTCTGGGAAAGCCAGCAATGCTGGTCTCGGCACGTTAGGTAGAGTTAGGTTACGGTCGGTTAAGTACGGTTCGTCAGTGTTAGGGTAGGTAGTTTCCATTTTTCTGCCATATATTTCCATTCTTTGGACTTCTGCGCTCTATTCTCCTGTAATATGTTCTGGTTGACGATGGAGAGGCCAGCAATAGCGGTTGCGTCACGTTAGGTTCAGTTAGGTTACGCTTGGTTATGTTACGTGTGGTTACGTTAGGATAGGATAGCCTTGACTTTTATGCTACACCGCTATTTTGTGGATTCCTGCGTTCTACATTGCTCTAATATGCTCTGCTTCTCTCTGGGGAGGCAAGCAATTGTGGGATCGGCGCGTTAGGTTGAGTTAGGCTACCTCCGATTATGTTACGTTTGGCTATGTTAGGACAGGGTAGCTTTGGTTTTTGTGCTGTACACTGATAAACGGTGGATTTCTGCGCTGTACTCTGCTGTAATGTATTCTGCTTGTCCGTTGGGAGGCAAGCAACTGTGACCTCTGCACGTTAGTTTGAGTTGCGTTACGCTTCGCTTGGCTAGGATAGGATAGGTATGGTTAGGATATATATGACTTTTGCTTTATACACAGCTGCTCGGTCGACATCTGTGCACTGCATTGTTCTACTAGCGTCAGCTTGCATCAGAGAGACCAGCAATAGTGTTCGCGGCACGCTAGGTTGTGTTAGATTACGTTTGGTTAGGTTAAGTTACCTTGTGTTATGTTAGGATAGCTTTGGCCATTGTGCTACGCACTGCTATCCTATGGACTTCTGCGCTCTTCTGTGAGCTATCGCACTGTGCTTGTCCCTGTAGACGCCAGGAATAGAGCTCTCGGCACGTTAGGCTTAGCTACGTTGCGTTCGGTTATGTTAGCTTTGTTCAGGCTTTGTTGGGATAGCTTCCACTTCTGTGCTATACGCTGCTATTCTGACGACTTCAGCGTTCTAAATTGCTCTGCTATACACTGGCTAGCTCGCGTGAGGACAGCAATAGCGTCCGTGGCTCGTCTGTTCGTGCTACGTTACGTCCGCTTATGTTACGTTTCGAAACGTTATGATGCGATAGCATGGACTTTTGCGCAGTACACTGCTATTAGGTGGGTTTCTGTGCTCTGCTGTGCTCAAGTATGTTCTGCTTGGCACTAGAGGGGTCGGATATGTGATCTGGGCTCGTTAAGCTTAGTCAGTCCACGTTTGGCTACGTTAGGTTAGGTCAGGTAGGTTGGTGTATATTTGACTTCTGCGGTATACGCTGCTATTTGGTTTCTATCTGCGCTCCACTGTGCTCTAATATGATCTTCTTGGCTCAGGGGATTCCAGCGAAAGTGGTATCTGCACGATAGGTTGTGATAGATAACGTTTGGTTGATACGTTTCGTTATGTTAGGATGGGATTGCCTCGACTTTTATGATACACACTGCTACTTCGTGGATTCCTGAGACCCTCATTGCTCTAATATGCTCTGCTCGGCTCTGCGGAGGCCAGGAATAGTGGCGCCGTCACGTTAGGTTGAGCTCGGTTACTCTGGGCTTTACAAGGTAGGGATAGGCTTGATTAGGTTATCTTTGGCTTCTGTGCTATACACAGCCATTCGTCCGATATATGTACACTGCATTGCTCTACTAGCATCTGCCTGTCTCTAGTGAGGCCAGCAACAGAGGTCGTGGCACGCTAGGATGAATCAGCCTATGTTTGGCTACGTCCTGCTCGTTTGGGTTAGGCTTGGGTAGCTTTGACTCTTCTGATATACACAGCGATTATACGGATTTCTGCGCCCCACTCTCCACTAGCGTGTTCCGCTTGACTCTGTGGAGGCCAGCAATAGTGGTCGCAGGACGTTAAGATGAGTTGGTTTGCGGTTGGTCACCTTACGGTTGGTTAGGTTAGGTGAGGATGGCTTTGACTTTAGTGCTATAGTCTGCTATTAGGTGGATTTCTGCTCCCTACAGTGCTCTAATATTTTCAGCCTGGCTCTGGCAAGGCTAGCAAGTGTGGTCTCGGTACGTAGTGGTGTGTCAAGCTACGTTCTGTTAGTTTTGGTTAGGTTACGTTTGGTAAGCGTAGCTTTAACTTGTGTGCTGTACACTGCTATTCGGTGGATTTCTGCGCTCCACTCTAATCTAGAATGTCCTGCTCGGCTCTGGGGAGGGCAACAATATCGGTCTCGGCACGCTTGGTTGAGTCAGTCTATGTTTGATTTTGTTCTGTTGGTTTGGGTTAGGCTTGTGTAGCTTTGACTTCTCTGATTCACACTGCGATTATATGGATTACTGCACTCTACTATCCAGTAACGCGCCATGCTTGGCTCTGCGGAGGCAAGCAGTGGTGGTCGCGGCACGTAAGGTTGAGTTGTGTTTCGTTTTGATATGTTGCGATTGGTTACGTTAGGGCAGGATAGCTTTGACTTTAGAGCTGGGGTCTGCTATCAGGTGGTTTCCTGCACCATAGAGTGCCCTAATGCCCTCAACCTGGCTCTGGGATGGTCAGGAAAAGTGGCTTCTGCTCGTTACATTTTGTCAGGTTACGTTCGGCATGTTTGGGTCAGGCTATGTTTGCCCAGAATAGCATTAACTTTTGTGCTGTACACCGCTATTCGTGGACTTCAGCGCTACACTGCCCCCTAGTATGTCCTGCATGGCTCTGGGGAGGGCAACAATAACGGTCTCGGCACGTTAGGTTGGGTCAGGCTATGTTTGGTTATGTTACGGTTGATTATGTTAGGAGATGGCAGCTTTTTCTTCAGTGCCATAGTCTGCTATTAGGTGGATTTCTACTCCCTACAGTGCGTTAATATTTTCAACTTGGCTCTGAGAATTCCAGCAATAGTTTTCTCGGCACGATATGTTGAGTCACGATACCTTCGGTTCGGCTGGCTTAGGGCAGCTGCGGTCAGTGTAGCTTAAACTTTTGTACTGTACACTGCTATTTGGTGGATTTCTGCGCTTTACTGCGATCTAGTATGTCCTGCTTGGCTCTGGGGAGGCCAGAAACTGTGGTCGCGGTACGTCAGGGTAGGTTAGGATACGCTCGGTTATATTACGAGTCCCTAGGTTAAGAGAGGACAGCTACGCCTTTAGTGCTATGGTCTGCTATTAGTTGGATTTCTGTGTCCTAGTGTGCTTTATTTTTTTCAGCCTGGCACTGTCAGGGCGAGCAAGTGTGCTCTCGGAAGGTTATGATGTGTGAGGCTACGTTCGGTTAGGTTGCGTCAAACTCAGTTTCGTGATGATAGCATTAACTTTTATGCTGTGCTCTGCTATTCGGTGTGTTTCTGCGCACAACTGTGCTCTAGTATGTCTTGCTTGGCTCTGGGTTGGACAGCAGTAGCGGCCTCGGCACGGTAGGTCGACTTATGCTATGTTTGGTTACGCTCCATTGGTTTGGGTTAGGCATGGGCAGCTATAACTCTTCTAATGTACACTGCGATTCTGTGGATTTTTGCGTTCCACTGTCCTCTAAAATGTCCCGCTCGTCACTGTGGAGACGAGCAATAGTGGACCTGGCGCGTTAGCTAGGACCATGTTATGTTTGGTTATGTTATGTTTAGCAACGTTTGGCTAGGATGGCTCCTACTTTCGTGCTATAATGTGCTATTCGGTGGATTTCTGTGATTTACTGAGGTCGACAACATTCTGCTTGGCTCTGGGGTGAACAGGAGCAGTGGTAGCGGCACGATACGTCGAGCAATGCTACGGTTGATAAGGTTAGGTTATGTCTGGCTAGGTTAGGATATGTACGCCCTTTGTGCTATACACTGCAATGCTTTTGTTTCCTGCGCTCTACAGTGCTATATAATATTCTGCTTGGCTCTGTGGAGGCGAACAATGGTGGTCTCGGCGCGGTAGGTTCAGAAAGGTTACGTGTGTTTATGCTACGTTTGGTATAGCTAGGATGCGATAGCCCCGACTTTAGCGATATATACTGCTATTCGGTGGATTTCTGCTATCTAGCGTGCTCCAATATGCTCTGCTTGGCACTTGGAAGGCCTGCAATATTGTACTTGTCACGTGATGTTATGCTGCAAAACGTTTGTCTGGGTTAGGTTAGGTGAGCTTAGGTCAGGGTATGTTTGACACTTGCGGTATACACTGCAATGCGGTGGGCCTCTGCGCTCTCCTGTGCAGTAACACGTTCTGCTTGTCGCAGTGGTTACCAGCAACAGTGGTCTCGACACTTGAGTGAGCTATGCTACGCTCGGTTTTGTTACGTCTGGAGAAGTTAGGACAGGATAGATTAGACTCTTGTGCTATTCACAGCTGTCCGCGGAATTCTGCGCTCCATTGTGTTTTAATATTTTCTGCTTGGCTTTTGGGAACTCAGCAGTAGTGTTCTCGTCGCGTTAGCTTGTCTTAGGCTAAGTTTCATTGGGTCAGGTTAGGAAGGTCTGGTTAGGATTCCTTCGTATATTGTGCTATACACTGCTATTCGGTGTATTTAAGCGCCGAAAATGTCTCTAGAATACTCTGCTCGCAGCTGGGGTGGCGAATAATGGTGGTCGTTGCGCAGTAGGTTGAGCTACGTTACGTTTGGTTATATTAGGTTATGTTAAGCTCGGCAGGTTATCTTCGACTTTCGTGCTACAAACTTCTATTCGGAGGATTTCTGCGCTCTACTCTGCTTTACTATATTCTGCTTGGCCCTGAGAATACCAGCAATATTGGTCTTGGCACGTTAGGTTTAATTAGCTTACGTTTCGTTATGTTAGGTGGGGTTAATTTCGATAAGTGTAGCTTCGATCATCGTGCTGTACACTGTTGTTCGGTGGATTTCTGCGCTGCGCTCTGCTCTACTATATTCTGCTTGGACATGGGGAGGACAACAATGGTGGTTGCGACACTTAAGTTCAGCTAGGCTACGGTTGGATAGGTTAGGTCAGGTTAGGTTAACGTCACTTCGACTTTTGTGCTGTACACCGCTATTCAGTGAATTACTGCGCTCTACATTGCCCTATAGTACTCTGCTCGACTCCGGGGATACGAGCAATTGCGTTCGCGATACGTCGGGTTGAGTTAGGTTTCGTTTGGTTGCGCTAGGTTACGTTATGTTTGGTTAGTTTAGTTTTGCCTTTCGTGCTATTCACTGATAATAGGTGGATTCCTGTGATCCAGTGTTCTCTACTATTTTCTGCTTGGCTATGCGGACGCCACGAGCAGTATTCGCGGCACCTTATGTTCAGTTATGCTACATTTGGTTGTGTTAAGTTCGGAAAGGTTACGCTAGGATATCTACAGCTTTTGTGCTATGCACTGCAATGCGGTGGACATCTGCGCTCTGCTGTGCTCTAGTATATTCTGCTTGGCTCTGGGGAGGCGAGAAACTGTGGTCTCGGCACATCAGGTAGTGTTATGCCTCGTTCGGTTATGTCATGTTTGGTGAGGTGAGGATAGGATATTTTAGACTTCTGTGCTACAAACTGCTAACATCCGACTTCTGCGCTCAATTGCGTTATAACATTTTGCGCTTGGCGCTGTGGTGGCCAGTAATAGTGGTCTCGGCAAAATAGTTTGAGGTATGCTGCGTTCCGTTAGGGCAGGTTATGAAGGCTTGGTTAGGATTTCTTTGACTTTTGTGCTGTACATTGCTATTCGGTGGATCTATGTGATCCACTGTGCTTCGCTATATTCTGCTTGGCTCTGGGGATACCAGCAGCAGTGCACGCGGCATGTCATAGTGAGTTATGCTACGTATGGTTGGGTTAGGTTTGGCAAGGTTAGGTTAGGGTATCTCTGACTCTTGCGGTGCGCACTGCTATTTGGTGGATTCCTGCTCTCGACATTGCTCCACTATACTCTGTTCGGCTCTGAGGTGGTGAGCAATAGTGGCCGTGGCACGCTAGTTTGTGTTATGTCATGATTGGTTAAGATATGTTAGGACACGTTTGGTTTGCATATCTTCGACTTTTGTGCTATTCACTGCGTTGCGGTGGATTTCTGCGCACTACTGTGGTCTAGTACATTCTGCTTGTCTCTGTGGAGGCCAGGAATAGTGGTCGAGGGCGTTGCGTTTAGTTAGGTTACGTTTGGCTATGTTACGATTGGTTATGTTTGTACTGGACCGTTTCGCCTTTTGCGCTGCACACAGCAGTACCGCGGGTTTCAGAGCATTGGCGTGATCTGGTGTATTCTGCTTGGCTCTGGAGAGGCCGGAACCTGTGGTCTCGTAGCGTTAGCTTGTGTTAGGCTAAGTTTGGTTATGTTTCGTTCGGTGAGGTTAGGATAGGACACCTTAGACTTCTGCGCTACACACAGCTGTCCGCGGATATCTGCGCACTACTGTGCGCTATCACACTGTGCCATTTTCTGCTAACGCCAGGAGTAGTGGTCGCGGCATGTTAGGTTTGGTTACGTTCAGTTAGGTTAGGTTACAATTGGTTAGTTTAGGAGAGGATAACTTTGACCAATGAGCTATGCATCGCCATTTGTCGGATTCCTGCACTATAATGCGTTCTGATATGATCAGCCCCGTTCTGAGAAAGAAAGCAATAGTGGTATCAGCGCGTTATGCTGTATCATGCTACGTAGTGTTAGGTTGGGTTAGGCCAGGTTGTGTTTGTGTATCTTTGTGATATGTGCTATAGGCTGCAGTGCGGCGCATTTCTGCGCTATACTGTGCTCTGGTGTATTCTGATTGGATCTGTGGAGGTCAGCTGTAGTGGTGCAGGCACCTTAGATTGGGTTATGTTTCGTTTGGTTGTGTTACGCTTGGTTAGGTTAGGCAAGGATAACTTTGACTTTTGCGCTCTAAACTGCCCTTCGGCGGATTTCAGCGCACTACTGTCATCTAATATGCTCTGCTTTGCTCTGGGGAGGCCAGAATTATTAGCCGCGGCTCGTCAGGTTGAGATAGGTTACGTTTGGCTAGGTTAGGCTTGTTTGAGCTAGGATAGGATATCTTTGACTTCTGTCCTTTACACTGTAATGCGGTAGACTTCTGCGTTCTACTGTCCTGTAGTATGTTCTGCTCGGCTCTGGGCAAGCGGGTAATGGCGGTCTCGGCAAGTTAGGTTGAGTTAGGCTATGTTTGGCTATGATCTGCTGGCCTTGGTTAGGCATACGAAGCTTTGACTCTACTGATGCGCACTGCGATTCTATGGATTTCTGCGCACTACTCTCCACGAATGTGTTCTGATTGGCTCTACGGAGTCCAGCAGTAGTGGTCGCGGCACGATAGTTTGATCTAGGTGACGTTTGGTTATGTTAAGTTTGGCGTCGTTAGGAGAGAATAGCTTTGACTTTAGTGACATAATCTGCTATCATGTGGATTTCTGCGCCCTACAGGGCTCCAGTGCCCGCAGCTTGGGACTGGAAAGGCCACCAAGTGTGGCCTTTGCTTGTTATGTTGAGTACGGTTACATTAGGTTTGGCTGTGATATGCTATGTTTGGATAGTGTCGCTTTAACTTTTGTGCTGTACACTGCTCTTCGGCGGATGTCTGCACTCTACAGTGTGCTAGTGTGTCCTGCTCGGCTCTGGGGAGGGCAGCAATAGCAGTCACGGCACGTTAGGATGAGTCAATCTATGTTTGGTTATGTTCCGTTGTTTTGGGTTTGTCCCTGGTTGCTTTGGCTTTTCTGATATACACTGCGGTGCTATGGATTTCTGCGTTCCATTCCCCACTAATATATTCTGATGGACTCTGTGGACGCCAGCAGTAGTGGTCGCGGCACATTAAGTTGAGTTAGGATACGTGTGGTCATGTCACGTATGGTTGAGTTACGGGACTATAGCTTCGACTTTTGCGCCATAGTCTGTTATTAGGTTGATTTCTGCTCCCTACAGATATTTAACATTTTCAGCTTGGCTCTGGGAATGCCAGTAACAGTTGTGTCGGCGCGTTATGTTTAGTCAGGTTATGTTCGATTAGGCTGCGCCAGGCTCAGTTCGGTCAGGGTAGCTTTAACTTCTGTGCTGTACACTGCTATTCGGTGGACTTCTGCGCTCTACTGTGCCCTAGTATGTCCTTGTTGACTCTGACAAGTGCAGCAATAGCAGAGTCGGCACGATAGGTTGGGTTAGACTATGTTTTGTCATGTCCTGTTGGTTTGGGTTAGGCTTGGGTAGCTTCGACTTTTCTGATATACATAGCGGTTACATGGATTTCTGCTTTCTACTCCCCACTGACGTCCTCCGCTTCGCTCTGGGGTGGCGAGCAGTAGCGGTCACGGCACGTTTGGTTGAGTTGGGTTATTCTCTGCTATGTTATAGTTGGTTGGTTTAGGAGAGAATATCTTTGACTTTAGTGCTACATTCTGCCGTTGGGTGGATTTCTGTACCCTACAATGCTTTAACATTTTCAGCTAGTTTCTGGGAAGGCCAGCAATGGTGGTCTCGGCACGTTACATTGGGTCAGGTTACTTTCGGATATGTTGGGATGGGCTAATATTTGTCACGGAAGCTTTAGCTCTGGTGATGTACACAGCTATTCGATGGACTTCTGCCCTTTGCTGTGCGCTGGCATGACCTGCTTGGCTGTGGGGAGTTCAAAAATAGTGGTCTCGTTGCGTTAAGTTGAGTTTGGCTTTATTTGGTCATGTTCTGTTGGCATGGGTTAGGCATTTGTTGCTCTGGCTTTCCTAATATAGACTGCGATTTTATGGATTTCTGCGTTCTACTCTCCACTCACATGGTCTGCTGGGCTATGGGGTGGGTAGCAGTAGTGGTCACGGCACGTTAGGTAGTGATTGGTTACGCTTTGTCATGTTACGATTGGCTATGTTAGGGGAGGATAGCTTCGACGTTAGTACTGTAGTCTGCTATTACGTGGATTCCTGCGCACTGCAGTGTTCTTATGCTTTCACCTTGGCTCTGGGAAGGCCAGCAACAGTGGTCTCAGCATGTTACGTTGAGCCAGATTACGGTTGGCTACGTTTGGTCGGGCCAAGCTTTGACAGGGTAGCTTTAACTTTGATTCGGTACACTGCTGTTAGGTGGATTTCTGCGCTCTGCTGTGCTCTGACGTGATCAGCGTGGCTCTGGCGATGATGGCAATAGTGGTCTCGGCACGTTAGGTTGAGTTATGTGTTCGGTTAGGTTACGATAGTTTGGATTAGGCCAGGGTAGCTTCGCCTTTCGCGTTATACACTGTTATTTGGTTTAATTCTGCGCTCCAAATTGCGTCATTATACCCTTCCCGATACTTGGGAGGCCAGCAGTAGTGGTCGCGGCACGGTAGTTTCAGTTAGGTGACGCTTGGTTAGGTTAGGTTTGTATAAGTTTTGCCAGGATCGCTTCGACTATCGTTCTACAGTCTGTTATTCGGTGTAACCCTGCCATCTACTGTGCTCTACTCTATTCTGCATGGACCTGTGGTGGCCAGCAATAATGGTCGCGGCACGTTACGTTGAGTTTGCTATGCAGGTTAGGATATGATGGTATGGGCTATGTCTGGGTGTCTTTGACTTTTCTGCCGTACACGAAGATTCTATGGATTTCAGCGCTCTACTCTCCCCTAACACGTTCTGCTAGCCTCTGGGGTAACCAGCAATAGCGGAGGCGGCGCTTTATGTAGTGTTTGGTTACGTTTGTCTATGTTATTCTTGGTTAGATTGGATGGTTGGATAGGATAACCTTGATATATGTCCTTTACACTGCCATTCGGTGGACTTCTGCGCTCGACGTTTCTATACTATACCCTACTCGAAACTGTGGAGGCTGTCAATGGCGGTCGTGGCACAATAGGTTGAGTTAGGTAACGTCCGGATACGTTAGATTAGGTAAGGTACGCCTACTATGGCTTTGACTAAAGCGCTATACACTGCTATTCGGCGAATTCCTGCGCTCTACTGTGCTAAAATATACTCCTCTTGGCTCTGGGGATGCCAGCAATGGTGTTCTCGGCGCTTTAGGCTGAGTTAGGCTACGTTTTGTAAGGTTATGTTAGTTTGGGTTAGGTTTGGATACCATAGACTTTCTTGGCACAGACCGTTGTTCGGTGGATTTCTGCGCTTTACTGTGCTCTGCTATACTCCCCACGATACTGGGGAGGCCAGCAATGGTGGTCGCAGCAAGTTAAGTTGTGTTAGGTTATGTTTGGGTATGTTACGATTGGATAGGTTAGGAGAGGGTAGCTTTGACTTTTGTGCTATACACTGCTATTCGGTGAGAGTCGACGCTCCGCCGTGATCTGGTATGTTCGGCCTGAAACCGGGAGAGGCAGCAAGTGTGGCCTTGGCACGCTACGCTTAGTCAGGCAGCGTTTGGATTCGTTAGGTTAGGCCAGGTTAGGTAAGGATATCTTTCACCTTTGTGTTATAAACCGAAATGCCGCAGATGTCTGTGATCTACTATGCTCTACTATATTCTGCTCGGCTTTGGGGAGGCCAAGTGCAGCGGTAGCGATACGTCAAGTTGGGTTGTGCTACGTTCGGTTTGGTCAGGTTATTTCAGGTTATATTTGGATATCTGCAACTTTTGCGCTGTACACTGCTATACGGTGGATTTCTGAGCTCTAATGCGCTCTAATATGCTCCGCTTGGCTCTGCAGAAGCCAGGAATATTGGTCTCGACAGGTTATGTTGAGTTACACTTCGTTTAGACAGGTTCGGTTAGGACGTGTTAGACCAGGGCGTGTTAGACTTTTGCACTGTACACTGCAATGAGGTGAACTTCTGCGCTCAGCTGCGCTCAGCTGCGCTCTAGTATATCCTGCTTCGCGCTTGGCAGGCCAACAATAGTGGCCTCAGCATGATAGGCTGTGATATGATACGTTCGGCTGTGTTACGTTTGGTGAAGTTAGGGTAGTGTGGTTAAAACTTTTGTGCCATACACTGCCATCCTTGGATTTCCGCGTTCCGCTGGGTTCTAATATTTTCCGCTTCGATCTGGGGAGCCCTGCAATAGTAGTCTCGGCGCATGTGGTTTTGTTATTTTACGTTTTGTCAGGTTAGACTTGGTTATGCTCGGTCAGGTTAACTTAGACTTTCGTGCTATGTACTGCTACTCGGAGGCTTTCTGCGCTCTACTGCTCTCTACTATATGCAGCTTAGCCCTGGGAATGACAGCAATATTGGCCTCGGCAACTCAGGTTGAGTTAGGTTACGTTTGGCTAGGTTGGGTAAGGATATGGTTATTAAGGGTCGCTTAGTCCATTGTACTATACACAATAATTCGGTGAATTCCTGCCCTCCACCGTGCACTACTCCATTCTGCTAGACCTTGGGGTGGCCGGAAATAGTGGTCGCGGCTGGTTGCGTTAGTTTGCGCTAGGTTCGTATATCTTTGCCTTTTCTCCTGTACACTGCGACTATATGGATTTCTGCGTACCACTCTCCTCTAGTATGTTCTGCTTGTCCTTATGGAGGCCAGAAATATTGCTGGCGGCACGTTTGGTTGAGTTTGGTTACGTTTGGTAATGATATGATTGGTTAACATAGGATAGGGTAATATGACTTTTGTGCTATACACTGCAATTCGGTGGATTTCTGTCCTCTACTGCGCAGTAATATGTTCTGCTGGGCTCCGACAATGCCAGAAGTAGAGGTGTCGGTTCGCTACGTTTAGTTATTCTACGTTTCGTTAGGTTGGGTTAGGCATGGCTTTGTTAGGATGGCTTTGATTTTTGTGCTATATACTGCCATTCGGTGCAATTCTGCGTTTCGTTGTGATTTAATATCCTCTGCTTGGAGACGTGGGAGCCAGGAGAATAGGCCGCTGCACGTTAGGCTGCGTTTGAGTGTGTATGGTCATGATAAGTTTTGTTATGTTAGGAGAGGGTAGCTTTTTCTTTTGTGCTGTACACTGTTAATCGGTGGATTCCTGCCCACCAAGTTGCTCTACTATAACCTGCTCGACACTCGGGAGGTCAGCGGTCGTGTTGTAGGCTCGTTATGCTGGGCTACGTTCGTCTGGCTTTGTTACGCTTTGTAAGGGTAGGATTGCGAAACTGCGACTTCTGCACTATACACTGCTATTCGGAAGATTTCTGGGCTCAACATACCTCTGCTATACTCTACCCTACTCTAGGGAGGACAGTAATAGTGGTCTCGGCACTGTAGCTTGTATAAGGCTACGTTTGGGTAGGTAACGTTCGCATGGGTTAGGTGCTGATAACTTTTTCCTTTCTGCTATACACTGCCATCCCATTGACTACTGCGCTCCACTCTCATCTAATATGTTCTGCTTGGCGATGGGAAGGCCAGCCGTAGTTGTCTCGGCACGTTAGGTTGGGTTTTGCTACGTACGTTTAGGTTACAATCAGTTAGTTTAGGAGAGGGTATCCTTGACCCTTGTGCTATGCACCGCCATTCGGCTGATTCCTGCGCTATAGTGTGCTCTAATATGATCACCCGGCTCTGGGAACGAAAGCAATAGTGGTATCAGCGAGTTATGTTGTGTAACGCTACGTAGTGTTCGGTTGGGTTAGGCCAGGTTGTGTTAGTTTATCTCTGTCGTTTGTGCTTTAGTCTGTAGCGCGGAGCATTTCTGCGCTGTACTGTGCTCTGCTGTATTCTGATTGGATACGTGGAGGCCAGCAATCGTGGTCTCGGCGCCTTAGGTTGAGTTACACAACGTTTGTGTAGGTCAGGATCGGCCTGGATAGGCTAGGGTATCTTTCAATTTTGTGCTTTGCACTGCAAGGCGGTTGACTTCTGAGCTTTACTGTGCCCCAGTATATTCTGCTTGGTTCTGGGGAGACCAGAAATAGATGTCGCAGTGCTTTATGTTGAGATATGCTACATTTGGTTGTGATACGGTTATGAATGTTAGGATGGGATGTGCCTTGACTTTGCGCAATACACTGCTGTTCGGAGGATTTCAGCATTCTCATGTGCCATAACACAATCTGCCCGGATCTGGGTAGGCCAACAACATTGTCCTCGTCACGCTATGGTGGGTTACACAACGTTTGGCTAGTCAGGTTCGGCCAGGTTAGGTTAGGGTATATTTTGCTATTGTCCTTTGCACTGCAGCGTTGTGGACATCTGCGTTCTATGGCGCTCTAGTACGTCCTGGTTGGCGCTGTGTAGTCCAGCAATAGTGGTCTCATCATGTTCGGTTGGCTTATGTTACGTATAGATACGTTACGTTTGGCTAGGTTAGGATACACTACATTGACTTTTGTGCTGTATACTGCTATTCGTTGGATTTCAACGCTCTACAGTGCTCTTGTGTGTTCAGCTTGGCATAGGGAAACCCAGTAACAGTGGTCTCGGCAAGTTATATTGAGTTATGTTACGCTCGGTTGGGTTATGGTAGCTAGGGTTATGTCAAGATAACTTTGAATTTCGTGGCATACACTGCTATTCGGTGGATATCAGCGCTCTGCTGTGATCTACTGTAATCTCTTCGTCTCTGGGGATGCCAGCAATAGTGTCCGCGGTGCTCTAAGGTGAGCAGTTTCGTTTGCTATGCTACGCTTAGATAGGTTATGTGAGGATAGCAATGACCTTTGTGGTATACACCGCTATACGGTTGATTCCTACGATCCACATTGCTTTACTCTACTCTGCTCGACTCCCGAAAGCCAGCAACAGTGTCCGCGGCACGTTAGTTTGGGTTAGCTTACGTTTGGTTGTGTTGGGTTAGGATAAGTCTCGTTAGTGTAACCTTGACTTTTGTGCTTTACACAATTGTTCTGTGGATTCCTGCCCTCTACTGTGCTCTACTCTAACCTGCAAGGCCCTAGGGGGCCAGCGATATTGGTCGCGGCACGTTATGTTGAGCTTCGCTACGTTAGGTTATGTTAAGTTAGTTTGGTTAGGTTTCAACGTCTTTGACCCTTATGATGTACCCTGCGATTCTATAGATTTCTGCGCCCTACTCTCCTCTAATATGTGCTACTTGGCCCTGTGGAGGACAGCAATGGATGAAGCGGCACGTTAGGCTTGGTTTAGTTATGTTTGGTAGTGTTACCACTGGTTAGGTTAGGACAGGATAGCTCTCACTTTGGCGCCACTCCCTGATTTTTATTGGATTTCTCCGCTCCACTACCCTCTGATATGGTCTTCCTTGCTCTGGGGATGGAAGGAATTGTGGCCGCGGCATGTTAATCTGTGCTATGTTACGTGTGTTTGGTTTAAGCTGGAATGGGTTAGGTTTGTGTAGCTTTGACTTTTCTGCATACACTGCGACTCCATGTATTTCTGCGCCCTACTCTCCCCTAATATGGTGTGCATGGCTCTGGGGAGGACAGCAATCATAGTCTCGGAAGGTTATCCTTTGTCATGTTACGTTTGGTTATGTCACGATTGTTTACGTTAGCAAAGGACATCTCCAACGTTTGTGCTCTACACTGATATTCGGTGCATTCCTGCGTTCCACTATTCTCTAATATGTTCTGCTTGTCTATGGGAGGCCAACAATGTTGGTCGTGGCACGTTTGTTTGATTCAAGTCACGTTTGATTATGTTAGGTTTGGTTAGGTTTGGATAGGATAGCTTTGACTTTTGTGGTATGAAATGCTATTCGGAGGAACTCTGCGCTCTTATGTGCAGTGGCATATTCTGCTTGGCTCTGGAGAGGCCAACAATCGTGGTCTAGGCACGTCAGGTTCTGTTATGTTACGTTTGGTTATGTTACGATTGGCTAGGGTAGGAGGCGATATCTTTTTGCTCTATACACTGTTATTCGGCGGATATCAGCGACCTACAGCCTTCCGGTACGTTCTGCTTTGCAGAGCGACGGCCAGCAATAGTGTTCTCGGCAAGTTATTTTGGATTGTGTTGCGTTCGGTTACGTTACAATTTGTTAAGTTAGGACGGTACGGTTTTAACTTTAGTGCTATGCATCGCTTTTCGGTGGAATTCTGCGCTCTACTGTACCCTAATATGTTCTGCATTGCCCTGGATAGGTCAGCAATAACGTCCGAGGCAAGTTAGATTGAGCTATGCTGCGTTCTGTTATGTTATATTTGGATAGGTTGGGCTAGGATAGCTTTGACATTTGTGATATTCACTGCTATTCGGTGGATTTCGGCGGCCTGCTGTGATCTAATATTCTCTGCCTTGCTCTGGGCAGGCCAGAAATGGTAGCCGCGGCGCGCTAAGCCTGGATATTCTACGCTTCGTAAGGTCGGTTCTCGTCAGGCTAGGTTAGGATGCCTTTGACTTATGTTCTGGACTCTGCTACTCGGTGGACTTCTGCCCTCTACTCTCCTCTAATATGTTCTGCTCGGCGATGCGGTGGCCAGCAATAGTGGTCGCGGGAAGGTTAGGTTGACTCAGATTACGTTCCGTAATGTCAGGATACGTTGGGTTAGGTTGGTATAACTTTGAATTTTGTGCTACACAATGCTTTTCAATGTACCAAAGCGCTCTACTGTGCGATATCAATCTCCGCATGTATCCGGGGACGCCAGGAATAGTGCTCGCGGCTCGTTAGGTTGGGATCTATTGCGTTTTGTTATGTAAGGCTTGGCTAGGTTAGGAAGGGATAGATTCCACTTTTGTGCTATACACTGCTATCCGGTAGATTTCTGCGCTCTCCATTGCTCTGATGTACTATGCTCGACTCTGGGGTGGTCAGTAATGTTGGCCTCGGCTCGATAGGTTGAGTTAGATTACATTCGGTTACGTCACGATTGGTTATCTTGGCAGACGCTGGCTATCACCTTTGCACTAAACAATGCTCTTCGGCGGTTTTCTGCACTCTAGTATGCTCTAATATGCTCTGCTTATCCCTGTGGAGGCCGGCAAAAGTGGTCTCGGCACGTTAGGTGTAGTTAGATTACGTTTGTTCGGGTCAGGCTGTTTTGGATTAGGTTAGGATAACTTTGACTTTTGTACTCGACACTGCTATGCAATGGACTTCTGGACTCTACTGAGCTCTTTCATATTCTGCTTGTCTCTGGGGTCGCTAGCAATAGTGGTCCTGTCACGTTAGGTTGATTTACGTTACGTTTGGTTACGCTACGTTTGGCTAGGTTAGGAAAGTTTAGCTATGGCTTCTGAGTTACGCACAGGTATTCGGCGTGATTTTTCCACTCCGCTGTGCCCTAATATGTGCAGCTTGTCTCTGGGGGGGCCGCCAATGATGGTATCGGCACGGTACGTCGTGTTAGGCCACGTTTGGTTATTGTCGGTTGTGTTAGGTTAGGTATGGATATCTTCGACTTTTGGGCTACACAATACTATTTGTCGGCTTCCTGCTCTGTACTTTGCTCTCGCAAGTTCTACTTGCCACTGTGGAGGCCAGAAATAATGTTCATAGCACGCTTGGTTGAGGTGTGTTACGTTTGGCTTGGCTAGGTTAGGATACGTTTGGTTCGGATAGCTTTGACTTTTGTGCTACACATTGCCATTTTATTGACTTTTGCGATCTACGCTCCTCTGTTATGTTCTGCTTGGCGATGTGGATGCCAGTAATGGTGGCCTCGGCTCGTTAGGTTTTGTTGCCCTACATTTGGTTATGTTAGGATACGTCAGGTGTAGCTAGGGTATCTATGACTTTTGCGATGTACGGCGCTATTTGGTGGCTTCCTGCGCTCCACTTTGGTCTTGTATATTCTGCTTTTCTCAAGGCAGGACCGCAATAGCGGTCTCGGCACGTTAGGCTATGTCATGTTGCGTCTGCTTATATTAAGCTTGGATAGGTTAGGATGGGTTAAAATCCACCTTTGTGCTATACACTGGTATTGGGAGGATTTCTACGCTCTACATTGCGCCCCTACACTGAGCGCGACTGATGCGACGCGAGCAATAGTGGCCGTGGCACGTTACGTTGTGTTCGGCTACGAAAGGTTGTTATGTTAGTTTGTGTTAGGTTTGGCTACGTTTCGTTGAGAAGGATTTGGCTTTTGTGCCATACGCTGCTCTTCTGTCGACTTCTGCGTCCCACATTGCTCTGCTATACGCTGCTAGTCTCTCGTGAGGCCAGCGAAAGTGGTCGTAACCCACAGGATGCGTTACGTTACGTCTTGTTATGTGACGCTTAGTCAGGCTATGGCAGGATATATTCGATTTTTGCGTTGTACAATGCCATTCGGTGAATGTGTTCGCTCTACTCTGCTCTAATACGCTTTGCTTGGTTCTGACAACGCCGGTAATAGTAGTCTCGGCACGTTAGATTTAGTTAGGCTACGTTTGGTTAGGTTATGTTGGTTTGGGTTAGGTTTGGATAGCTCTGTCTTTCGTGTTATACACTGTCATTCAGTGAAATTCTGGGCCCTTCCGTGTACTACTATACCCTGCTCGAATCTGGGTAGGCCAGCAATGGTGGTCGCGGGACGTTTCTTTGAGTCATGCTACGTTTGGCTGCGTCGCGATGTGTTAGGTTAGGAGACTATGGCTTTGACTTTTGTGCTGTACGCTGCCATCCCGTGTATTACTGCGCTACCCATAGATCAACTATACTATGCTCGATAGCAAGGAAGCCAGCAATAACCGTAGTTGCATGATAGGGTGCCTTCGGTTACGTTCGGTTCGGTTAGGTTAGGCTACGTTTGCCTATAATGGCTTTGACTTTTGTGTTATACACAGCTATTCGGTGGATTTCTTCGCTTTACTTGTGGTCTCTGCACGTTAGGTTGAGACATGCTTCGCTCAGGTAGGTTAGATTTTGCCCGGTTAGGTTAGGATATTTCCGACTTTTGTGCTTTGCACTAGTGTGCGGCGGATTTTAGCGCTCTCCTGTGCTCTAGAATATTCTGCTTTGCTTTGGGGAGGACAGTAATACTGGTCTAGGCACGTTAGGTTCAGTTAGGTTACGTTTGGCTGTGTTATGTTTGACTATGTTAGGATAAGGTAGCTATGACTTTTGTGCTGTACACTGCCGTTCAGTGGATCCCTGCGCTCTACTGTTATATACTATAACCTGCTTTGCTCTGGGAATTCCAGAAATAGTTGCCGCGGGGCGTTAGGTTCGATTACGTTACGTTTTTTTATGTTACGTTTGTCGCGGTTAGGTTAGGATATCTACGGCTTTCGTCCTATACACGTCTATCCTATGGTCCTCAGCGCCCTACTTCCCCTAATATGCGCTGCTTGACGATGTGGAGTACAGAAATATTTGACTAGGCACGCTAGGTTGGAGTGGATTACACTTGATTAGGTTACGTTGGGCTAAGTTATGTTAGGGTTCCTTCTAATTTTCTGCTTTACACTTCAATGCGCCGCATTTCTGCGTTCTACAGTGCTCTAGTATATTCTGCTTGCCTCTGTGGAGGTCAGCAATAATGGTGTGGCACGTTACGTAGTGTTAGGTTACCATCGTTTATGTAACGCTTGATTAGGTTAGGATAGGATAATTTTGACTTCTGCGCTATACACTGCTACACGGTCGGTATCTGTGCACTGCATTGCGGCACTAGCATCTGCTTGTCTCTGGGGTGTCCAGAAATGGCGGTCGTGGCGCGTCTGGCTGATTTAGGTTACGTTTGGCTAAGTTTGGGTGGGATGGCTGTGACTTTTGTGCTGTACACTCGCATTCGGTCGGTGTCTGCGCCCTGCGTTACTCTACTAACAACCGCTAGTCCGTGGGGAGGCCAGCAATAGTGGTCGTGGCACGATTGGTTACGTTTCGTTACGTTTGGTTAGGTAAGGATTGGTCAAGTTTGGATTGGACATCTTCGTCTTTTGTGCTATACACGGCTATTCGGTTGACATATGTGCTGTAAGTTGCTCTCCTGGCATCCACTTGCTTCTCGAGAAACCAGAAATGGTGGTCGTGGCACGTATGGCTGGGTTAGGTTACGTTTCGTAATTCACGGTTATGCTATGTTTGGTTAGGTTTCCTTTGACCTATGTGCCATGCACTGCTATTCGGTGGCTTTCTGCGCTCCACTGAGCTCTTGTTTCTTCTGCTTGACTATTGGGAGGCCAGCAGTGTTGTTCTCGGCACGTCAGTCTGAGGCACGCTGCATTCCGTTATGATATGTTCGGTTAAGTTAGGAAAGGTTGGATTGGGCTTTTCTGCTGTACACCGCAATTCGGTGGATTTCTGCGCTCTACATTGCTCTTCTATACTCTGCTCGTCCTTCGGGAAGCCAGTAATGGGGTTTGCGACACGCTAGGTCAAGTTAGATTACGTTTGGGTAAGTTAGGTTACGTTGTGTTCGGTTACGATGGCTATGGCTTTTGTGCTATACACTGCTATTCTATTGAAGTCTGCGCTCCTCTGTGCGTTATCACAATCTGCTTGTCTCTGTGGACGCCAGGAGTGATGCTCTCGGCTTGTTAGGTTGACTTATGTTATTTTTGGCTGGGTTAGGCCTGATTAGCTTTGACTTTTGGCTTCGCACTGCCATTCGGTGGATCTCTACGCTCTACTGATATCTAATATTATCTGCCTTGCTCTGTGGCGGCCAGAAATATTGTCCGCTGCGCGTTTGGCTCTGTTAGGTTACGTCCGGTTACGTTACGTTTGGTTAGGTTAGTATTGGATATCTTTGACTATTGTGCTATTCACTGCTATTCAGTGGATATCTCTTCTCTTCGTTGCTCTCCTATACTAGACTCGACTCTGGCGAGGCCAGCAATGGCTGCCGTGGCACGATAGGCTTAGTTTCGTTACGCTTTGTAAGGTCAGGTTCGGTTATGTTTGGTTAAGGTGGCTTTGACTCTTGTGCTATGTACAGCTATTCCGTGAATTTCTGCGCCCCACAGTCGTCTAATCTGTTCTGCTTGGCTTTGGGGAGGACAGCAATTGTGGTCTCGTCCCGTTAGGTTTTGTTATTCTACTTGAGGCTATGTTGGGTAAAGTCTGGTTAGGTTAGATTGTCTTTGACTTTTGTGCAGTACGTTGCTATTTGGCTTTCTGCGCACCACTGTGCTGTAGTATATTCTGATCGGCTCCGGGCAGGCTAGCAATAGTGTTCTCGGCGCGTTAGGTTGATTTAAACTTCTTTCGGTTGTGTTACTCACGGTTATGTTAGGATAGGGCAACTTCGGTTATTTGGCTATGCAATGCGATTATATGGATTCCTTCGCTCTACCTTCCTCTGACATGTGCTACATGGCGATGCGGACGTCAGTAATAGTGAACTCGGCACGTAAGGTACAGTCAGTCTACGTTTTGTTAGGTTATTTTCGGCGAGGTTTGGTTAGTCTTTCTTCGGCTCTTGCGCCATTCACTGCTATTCGGCGGCCTTCTGCGCTCTACGATGCACCAGTATATTCTACTTGCCTCTGGGCAGGCCAGCAATAGTTTTCTCTGCACGTTAGGTTATGTTAGGGTGCGTATTGTTATATCACGTTTGGATACGATAGGGCAGGGTAGTTTCGACTTATGTGCTATACACAGATATTCGGTGGATTTCTACGCTCTACGTTGCCCTGCTATACCCTGCTCGGCTATGGGGAAGCCAGTAGTTGCGTTCTCGGCCTGTTAGGTAGAGTTAGGCAACGTATGGCTGCTTTAAGTTAGTTTGGGTTAGGTAAGGATAGACTTGACTTTCGCGGTATACACAGATATTCAAATGGACTTCTACGCTCTACCATGCTCTACCACATCCCGCTTAGCCCTGCGTATTCCAGCAATAATGATTGCGGAACGTTAGGCCGAGTTATGTTACTTTTGGCTTCGTTACGTTCGGCCCGGTTAGGATAGTTTAGCTTTGACTTCCGTGCTATACACTGTTATACGGTTGATTTCTGCGCTCTACTGTGCTCTAATATTTTCTGCTTGGCTCTGGGAAGGCCAGCAATAGTGGCCACGGCACGTTAGGTTGAGTTACGTTACGTTTTGCTTGGCTAGGCTGGGTTTGGTTTGGTTAGGGTAGCTGTGACCTTTGTGCTATACACTGCCACTCGGTCGATATCTGCCCTCTGCGTTGCTCTTCTAGCATCCGATTGCCTCTGGGGTGTACAGAAGTAGTGGTCGTGGTACGTTTGGTTATGTTACGCATGGCTAGGTAACGTTGGGTTTCGTTTTTTTAGGGTGGCTTTCACTTTTGTGCTATACTCTATGCCCTCTGCGTTCTGCTGTGCCCTAGTTTATTCTTCTTAACTATGTGTAGGGCAGCGGTATTGGCCCCGGCACGTTTGTCTGTGTTTGGTTACGATTGGCTATGTTACGTTTGTTAGGTTAGGCTAGGTTAGCTTTGACTTTTGTGCTTTACACTGCTATCTGGTGAATTTCTTCGCTCTTCTGTTATCTAATGCTCCCTGCTTTGCCCTTGGGAGGCCATAAATAGTTTACGTGGCGCGATATGTTCTGTTAGGTGACGTTTGGTTGTGTTACGTATGTCTACGATAGGATAGGACATCTTTGACGTTTGCGCTATACACTTCTATTCCGCGGATTTCACTGCTGCTCATTGCTCTCCTATACCCTACTCGAATCTGGGGAGGCCAACAACGACGGTCGTTTCACGATAGGTTTATCCGTGTTTAGTTTTAATGTGACAGGTTTGTCTAGGTTTGGTCACGATGGTTTTGACTTTTGTGCTATACTCTGCTTTTCAGTGTAATCCTGCGCTCTACTGTGCTCTAACATGTCCTGCTTGGCACTGGAAAGCCCACCAATGGTGGTCTCGGTACGTCATGTAGAGTTATTTTACGTTTGGTTATGTTATGTTTTGTCAGGTTTGGATAGGATATCTTTCACTCGTGCGATGTATATTAACCGGTGAATTTCTGCGAGCTACTGTGCTCTTATATGCTCTGCTTTGCTCTGAGCAGGTCAGCAATTGTGGCACAGGCACGTTAGGTTTTGCTGGGTTACGTTTGATTAGGTCAGGTTATGTTACGTTTGGTTAGGGTCGGTTGCACTGTTGTGCTATACACTACTATTCGGTGGACTTCTGGGATCTACTGTGCTCTAGTATGACCAGCTTGGCACTGGGGAGGGCAACAACAGTGGTCTCGGCAAGTTAGTTTGAGTTATGTTACGTTTCGTTATGTTACGGTTCGTTAGGCTAGGAGCAGATAGCTTTGACTTTGATGCTATAGTCTGCTATTAGGTGGATCTCTGGTCCCTACACTGCTTTAATGTTTCCAGCTTGACTCTGGGAAGGCCAGCAACAGTGGCGTTGGCAAGTTATGTTGGGTCACGTTACGTTAGGTTATCTTGGGCTAGGCAATGTTTGGCCATGATAGCATTAACTCTTATGATGTACGCTGCTATTCCCTACATTTCTATGATCCACTGCGCTTTAAAATGTCCTACTTGTATTTGGGAAGGGCAACAACAGCGGTCTCGGCACGTTAGGTTATGTTAATTTAAGTTTGGTCATGTCACGGTTGGTTAGGTTAGGAGAGGATAGCTTTGACTTTAGGGCTATCGTCTGGTGTCAGGCGGATTTCTGCCCCCTACAGTGCTTTAATATTTTCAGCTAGACTCTGGGAAGGCCAGCAATAGTGGTCTCGGCATGTTATGATGGGTCAGTCTTCGATCGGCTAGGTTGGGTTGAGATACGTTTGGTAAGTATAGCTTTAACTTTTGTGCTGCACACAGCTCTTCGGTGGATTTCTGCGCTCTACTGCGCTCTAGTATTTCCTGCTTGTCTCTGGGGAGGCCGGTAATTGTGGCCACGCACGTAGGTGTGAGCTAGGATACTTTTGGCAATGTTACGGTACTTTAGGTTAGGAGAGGATAGCTAGGACTTTAGTGCTATAGTCTGCTATTAGGTGGATTCTTGCGCCCTAGAGTGCTCTAATATTTTCAGCTTGGCTGTGGCAACACCAGCAATGGTGGTCTCGGCACGTAACGATGTGTCAGGTTACGTTCGGTTAGGTTGTGTACGGATACGTTTGGTAAGGATAGCTTTAACTTTCGTGCGGTACACTGATATTCGAAGGATTTCTGCACTCCACTGTGCTCTAGTATGTCCTGCATGGATATGGGGAGGGCAACAATAACGGTCTCGGCAATTTAGGTTTAGTTAGGCAATATTCGGTTATGTTCTGTTGGTTTGGGTTAGGTTTGGGTAACTCTAATTTTTCCGATATACACTGCGGTTTCACGGATTTCTGCCTCCTACTCTCCACTGATGTGTCCTGTTTGTCTATGCGGAGGACAGCAACAGTGGTCGCAGCACGTTAGGTTGAGCTATGTTACGTTCGGTTTCGTTACTATTGGTTATGTTAGGAGGGGATAGCTTTGTCTTTAGTGCTGTATTCCTCTATTATGTGGCTTCCTGCACCCTACAGTGCTCTAATATTTCCAGCTTGACCCTGGGAAGGCCAGAAATAGTGGGCACGGGTTGTTATGTTTAGTCAGGTTACGATAGGTTAGGTTGGTTTAGGCTAAGTTTGGTCGGGATAGCTTTAACTTTTGGGCTGCACACTGGTCTCCGTTGGACTTCTGCTCCCTGCTGTGCTCCAGTATGTCCTGCTTGGCTCTCGGTAGGGCAACAATAGCGGTCTCGATATATTAGGTTGACTCAGGCTATATTTGGTCATATCCTGCTTGCTTGGGTTAGGCTCGGGTAGCATCGACTTTTTTGATACACACTGCGGTTATATGGTTTTCGACACTCTACTCTCCACTAGCGTGTTCCGCTTGACTCTGGGGAGGACAGCCATAGAGGTCGCGGCACGTTAGGCTGATACAAGTTACGTTTGGTCATGCTACGTTTGGTTAGGTTAGGTGAGGATAGCTATGACTTAACTGCTATCGCCTGCTGTTAGGTTGATCTCTGCGCCCTACAGTGCTCTAATGTTTTGAGCTTGGCTCAGGCCAGGACTGCTATAGTGGTCTCGGCACGATAGGTTTGGTCAGGCGTTGTTTGGTTAGGTTGGCTTAGGCTAAGCTTGGTCAGGATAGCTTTAACATTTGTGACGTACATTGCTTTTCGGTGGACTTCTGCGCTCTACTGTGCTCTACTACGCCCCGCTTGGCTCTGGGGAGGGCAACAAAATCGCCGTCGGCACTTTAGTTTGAGTCAGGATATGTTTGGTTATGCCCTGTTTGTTCGTGTCCGGCTTTTCTAGCTTTGACTTTTCCGATATGCACAGCGATTAAAAGGATTTCGGCGTTCTTCTTTCCACTAACGTGTTCCGCTTGACTCTGCGGAGGGCAGCAATAGTTGTCGCGGCACGTTAGCTTGAGTTAGAATGCGTTCGGTTATGATACGTTTGGTTAGCTTTCGAGACAATGACTTTAACTTTAGTGCCATTGTCTGCTATTAGGTGGACTTCCGCCCCCTCCATACCTTTAATATTTTCAGTTCGTCACTGTGAGGGCCAGCATCCGTGGCCACGGCCGTTATGTTGATTGAAGTTACGTTCGGTTAGGTTGTATTAGGGAATGTTGGGTCAGGGTAGCTTTAACTTTTGCGCTGTACGCAGATAATCGGTGGATTTCTGCGCTCTACTGTGCTTTGGTGTGTCCTGCTTGGCTCTGGAGATGGCAACAGTAGCGGTATTGGCGCGTTAGTGTGAGACAGGCTATGTTTGGCTACGTCCTATTTGCTTGGGTTAGACTTGGGTAGCATTGACTTTTCTGATATACACAGAGACCATATGGATCTCTGCGTTCCACTGTCCATTAACATGTTGCGCTTGACTCTGGATAAGCCGGTAATAGTGGTCGCGGCATGTCACGGTAAGCCATGATACGTTCGGTCATGTTACGATTCTCTTGGTTAGGAGAGGACAGCTATGCCTTTAGTCCAATAGCCTGCTATTAGGTGGATATCTGCGTCCTACTTTGCTCTAATATTTCCAGCTTGGCTTCGGCAAGCCCAGGATTAGTGGTCTTGGGGCGTTATGGTGGGTCGGTTTACGTTCGGGTAGGTATGGTCGTGCTAGGTTTGGTGAGAATAGCTTTAAAATTTGTGCTATACGCTGCTACTCGGTGGACTTCGGAGCTATAATGTGCTCCAGGATGCCCTGCTTGTCTCTGGGATGCCAGTAACGGTGGTTGCGTCGCGAAAGTTTTAGTTAGGATACGTTCGGTTACGTTACGGTGCTCTAGGTTGGAGTGGGTAGCTTTGACATTAGTGCAACGGTCTGCTATTAGGTAGATTTCTGCGACCCACAGTGCTCTAATATTTTCAGCTTGCCTCGGACAAGGCCAGCAATAGTGGTCTCAGCACGATACGATGTGTCAGTCTACGCTCGTTTATGTTGGGTTAGGCTAAGTTTGCTAAGAGTAGCTTTAACTTTTGTGCCGTACAATGCTATATGGTGGATCTCTGCGCTCCACTGTGTTGTTGTATGTCCTGCTTGGCTCTGGTGAGGGCAGCATTAGCGGTCTGGGCACGTTAGTTTGGGTTAGGCTATGTTTGGCTATGATCTGCTTGTTTGGGTTAGGCTTGTGTTGCTTCGACTTTCCTGATTTAGACAGCGGTTCTATGGATTTCCGCGTTCTAGTGTCCACTAACGCTTTCTCCTTGGCTCTGGTGTGGAGAGAAATAGAGGTCGCGGCACGTCAGTTTGGGCTTCGTAGCGCCCGCTTGTTTTACGTTTGGTTAGGTTAGGATAGGACAGCTCTCACTTTTGTGCTATACAGTGCTATTCTGTAGATTTCTGCGCTCTACTGCGATATAATATACTTTGCTTTGATCTGAGAATGCCAGAAATGGTGGCCGTGGCGCGTTAGTTTGAATTAGTCTGCATTTGGTTAGGTTAGGTTTGTTTGGGTTAGGCTAGGGGGTCTTTGATTTTCGTGCTATACACTGCCATTCCATGGTCCTCTGCTCTTTGCTCTCTTCTAAAATGCACTGCTTGGCCCTGTGGAAGCCGGCAATAGAAGTCTCTGCTAGTTACGTTTTCTTGTTCAACGTTTGGTTGGTTTATGTTAGGACAGGTTATGCTACGATATCTACGGCTTGTCCTATTCAATGCAGTGCGCTGCATTTCTGCGCTGTGCTGTGCTCTAGTACTTTCTCCTTCGCTCTGCCGAGGCCAGCAATGGTGTTCTCGGCTCGTTAAGTTGCGTTATGTTACATTTGGTTGGGTTAGGTTGCGTCAAGCTCGGTCAGGTTATCTGCGACTTTCGTGCAGTACACTGCTTTTCGCAGAATTTCTGCATTCGACACTGCTCTGTTATATTCCGCTTGGCCCTGCGGTGGCCAGAAACAGCCGCGGCACGTTATGTTGAGTTAGGCTATTTTCGATTAGTTCATGTCAGGTTTTTGTTGGCTAGGATGGCAGAGGCCTTCGTTCAATACAGTATCATCCGGCAGGCAACTATGATCTACTGTGCTCTACTGAATTCTGCTTGCCTCTGCGGAGGGCGGCAGCAGAGGTCGCGGCACGCTCCGTTGGGTAAAGCTACTTTTGTTTGGGTTAGGTTAAGACAGGTTACGCTAGGATATCTTCCACTTTTGTGCTATGAAGAGATAGGCTGGGGATTTTTGCGAACAGCTGTCCTCTAGTGCAGTCTACTTGTTCCTTTGGCGGTCAACAATAGCTGTCTCGTCATGTTAGGATTAGTTAGGTTACGTTTACTTATGTTACGTTTGGCTAGGTTAGGACTGGCTATTTTGACTTTTGTGCTTCACACTGCTATTCCTTGGGTTTTTGTGATCTTCTGTGCTCAGCTGCAATCTGCTTAGCTTTGGGGAAGCCAGGGACAGCGGTTGCGACACGTCATGTTGAGTTATGCTACGTTGGGTTAGGTTGCGTAAGGTCCGGTTAAGTGATGATATCCACGGCCTTTGTGCTATTCACTGAATTGCGGCGGATTTCTGCTCTCTACTGTGCTCTAGTACATTCTGCTTCCTCTTTAGATGTCTCCAATAGTGGCACGTTAGGGTGACTTAAGCCGCGTTTGGTTAGGTTAGCTTTGACTAAGTTTGGTCAGGGTAGCTCTGACTTTCGTGCTGTACACTGTTATTCGGTGGATTTCTGTGCTCTACTGTGCTCTGCTGTGCCCTGTTAGGCTATGCGGAGGCCAGGAGCGGTGTTCGCGTCTCGTTATTTTGTGTTATGCTACGTCTGGTAAGGTTACGTTAGGCCTAGTTATGCCAGGATATCAAAGACTGTTGCTCTGTTCGCTGCAATGCGCTGTATTTCTGCGCTGTACTGTATGCTAGTACGCTCTGCTTCTCATGGGTGGCCAGCAATAGTGGTGCGGGCGCGTTAAGTATAGCTACGCTTCGTTTGCTTATGGCAATTTTGGTTACGTTAGGTTGTAGTAGCTTTGTCTTTTGCGCCAATCACCGCTATTCGGTGGATTACTCCGCTCTACTGCGCTTTAACATGTCCTGCTCGTCCCTGTGGTGGCAAGTGATAGTGGTCTCGGCGCGATGGTTATTTATATTACGTCTCGTCAGGGTAGGTTATGATGGCATGGCTAGAGTTTTTTGACTTCTGTGCTATACACTGCTCTCCGGTGGATGTCTGAGCGCAAAATTGCTCTGCTATATGCTGCTAGGCTCTGGGGACGCCTGCAGCAGTGGTCGCGGCTTTACCTTCAATTATGCTACTCATGCTTACGTTATGTTATATCAGGTTAGGTTCGGATATCTTCGACATTTGTGCTATACACTACTATTCGGTGGAATTTTGCTCCCTACGCTGCTCTACTATGCTCTGCTCGATTCTGGGTAGGCGAGCAACAGTGGCCGTGGCACGTTAGAATGAGGAATGTTACGATTGGTTAGGTCATGTTAGGCTATATTTGGTCAGGATGGTATTGGCGTTCGTGCTGTACATTGTTATTCGTTGTACATCTGTGATTTTCTGTGCTTTACTACATTCTGCTTGGTTCTTGGGTGGCCAGCAATAGTCGTCTCGGCACGTTAGGCTGGGCTATGTTAAGTTTGGTTAGGTTAGGTTATGTCAAGATTGGTTTGGTTATGCTCAACTTTCGTGCTACACACCGATGTTCAGTGGATTTCCGCGCTCCAGCGTGCTATAATATGCTCTGCTTAGCTCTGATGTGGCCAGTAATTGTGGTATCGGCACGTCGTATTTAGTTACACTACGTTTGGATAGGATAGGTAAGGACAGGCTATGTCAGAGTGTCTTTTGACTTTTGTGTTATACAGAGCAATACGGTGGATTTATGCGCCCTGCTGTGCTCTAGTATATTCTGCTTGGACCTGTGGAGACAAGCCGTAGCGGCATCGGCACGTTACATTGTGTTTCGCTACGCTTGGATGTGTTACGTTTGGTGATATTAGGATAGGATGGTTTAGACTTTTGTGCTATACTCTGTTACCCGCGAATTTCGGCGCCCTATTGTTCGCCAATGTGCTCTGCTTGGCTCTGCGGTGGCCAGTAATAGTGGTCTCGGCACGTTAAGTTGAGCTAGGCTACGTATCGTTGGGCTAGGTTAGGAAGGTTTGGTTAGGGTATCTTTGACTTTTGTGCTATACACTTCTATTCGGTGCACTTCCGCGCCCTACATTGCTCCACTATACTCCGCTCGACTATGAGGAGGTCGGCACGTTACATTGTGTTTCGCTACGCTTGGATGTGTTACGTTTGGTGATATTAGGATAGGATGGTTTAGACTTTTGTGCTATACTCTGTTACCCGCGAATTTCGGCGCCCTATTGTTCGCCAATGTGCTCTGCTTGGCTCTGCGGTGGCCAGTAATAGTGGTCTCGGCACGTTAAGTTGAGCTAGGCTACGTATCGTTGGGCTAGGTTAGGAAGGTTTGGTTAGGGTATCTTTGACTTTTGTGCTATACACTTCTATTCGGTGCACTTCCGCGCCCTACATTGCTCCACTATACTCCGCTCGACTATGAGGAGGCGAGAGGTGGTTGTCGTTGCACATCAGGTGAGTTACGGAACGTTTGGTTAGGTTAGGGTAGGTAAAGTTTGGTCAGGATAGCTACGACTTTCGTGCAGTTCACCGTCTTTCGGTGGACTTCTCTGATCTACTGTTCTCCACTACATTCTGCGTTGCTCTGTGGACGCAGGGAGCAGTGGACGCGGCAGGTCATGCTTTGTCAATCAGCGTTCGGCTATGATAACCTGGGCCACATTAGATTAAGACATCTAGAGCTTTTGTGCTATTCACTGAAATGCGGTGGATTTCTGCGCTCTAATGTACTCTAATATGCTCGGCTTGGCTCTGTGGAGGCCAGCAATATTGGTCTCGTCGCGTCATATTTAGTTACACTACGTTTGTATAGGTTCTTTAAGGTCAGGTTAGGTCAGAGTGTTCTTGACTTTTGTGCTACACACTGCAATGACGTGGATCTCTGCGCCCCGCTGTGCTCTAGTATGTTCTGCTTGGACCTGGGGAGACCAGCTGTAGTGGCATCGGCACGTTAGGTTGAGTTATGCTACCCTTGTGTTTGTTACGTTTGCTTTGGTTATGACGTGATAGCATAGATTTATGTGCTATACACTGCTATCCGCGAGTTTCCGCACTCTACTGTGTACTGGTATATTCTGCTTGACTCTGGGGATGCCACCTGTAGTGGCCTCGTCATGTAAGTGTGAGTTAGACTACGTTTGGTTGTGTTACGTTTGGCTAGGTTAGGATATGCTACTTTGCCTTTCGTGTTATACACCGCTTTTCGGTGGACTTCTGTGACATACGGCGTTCTACTATAATCTGCTTGTCTCCGCTGATTCCAGCAGAAGTCGTCGCCGCACGTTATGCTGCATTACGTTAGGTTCCCTTGTGTTACGTTTGGTCAGGCCAGGATAGTGTATATTAGACTTTTACGCCATACACTGCTATTCGGTTGGTCTTTGCCATCTACTGCGCTATAAGATGACCTGTTTGACCCTTTGGTTGCCACTAATGGTTGTATCGGTACGTTATGTTGAAATAGGTTTCGTTTCGTTTGGTTGGGTTAGGAAGGCTTGGTTAGGATTTCACTAGCGTTTGCGTTGTACACTACTATACGGCCGCCTTCTACGCTTCACACTGCTATATTACCATCTGCTCAACACTGGGGAGGCGAGCAGTTGTGCTCGTGGCACGTTAGGTTGTGTTAGGTTACGTTTGGGCAGGTTAAGTTATGTTATGTTTGGTTAGAGTAGCTTTGGCTTACGTGCCATACAGGGCTATACCGTGGGTTCCTGTGGGTTGCTGTGCTCTAATATGACCTTCTTGGTTCTGGGAATGGCGGAAGCAGTGGTCGCGAAACTTTATGTTGGTTTAAGCTACGACTGCTTCTGTTAGGTTAGGTCAGGTTTGGTTAGGGCACCTTCGACTTCTGTGCTGTTCACTGCAGTGAGGTGGATTTCTGCACTCTACTGTGCTCTAGTACATTCAATTCGACTCTGTGGAAGCCAGCAATAGTGGTCGCGATACGTTAGTTTGATTTATGTTACGTTTGCCTATGTTAAGACTGGATATATCAGGACAGGATAACTTTGACCTTTGTGCTATACACTGCTATCCGTTAGGCTTCTGCCTTCGAGGGTGCTCTAGTATGTTCCGCTTGACTTTGGGGAGAGCAGCAATAGTGGTCTCGGCATGTAAGGTTGAGTGAGGTAACGTTTGGGTAGGATAGGTCTGGTCAGCTTAGGTCATGGTATCTTCGTCTTTTGTCCTATACACTGCTATACGGAGGATTTCTGCGCTCTACGTTACACTACTATTCTCTGCTCGACAATGGGGTTGCGGGAAATAGTGGCCGTGGCACGTTAGGTTCAGTTATGTTATGATTGGATAGTTTAGGCTAGGCTACGTTTGGTTAGGATGCCTTTAACTTTCGTGCTACTCACAGATATTCGGTGCATTTCTGTGGTCTTCTGTGCTCTACTGCATTCTGCTTAGCTATGGGGAGGCCACGAGGAGTGTCCGCGGCAAGTTGCTCTGTGCTATTCTACGTTTGGTTTGGTTAGGTTTGGTCAGGATAGGTTAGGTTATCTACAGCTTTTCAAATACTTCCTGCAGTGAGGTGGATTTCTGGGCTCCGTTGGGTTCCAGTATATTCCGCTTGGCTCTGGGGAGGTCAGAAATTGCTGTCTAGGTACGTTACGTTTAGTTATGCAACGTTTGATTAGGATAGGTCTGGTCACGTTTGGATGAGCTACGCTTGGCTATGTTATGATAGGCTACTTCGGCTTTTGGGCTATACACTGCTATTCGTTAGACTCCTGCAATCCATTGTGCTCTAATATGCTTTGCTTGGCTCCACGGAGGTCATCAATAGCTGTCATGGCACGTTATGTTGTGTCAGACTACGTTTGGATAGGTTAGGCCACGTCATGTTAGGTTATGATATCTTTGACCATCGTGGTATACGCAGAAATGTGGTGGATTTCTGCGCTCTACTGGGCTGTGGTATATGCTGCTTGGCTCTGGGAAGGCCAGCTATATTTGTCCCGTTACTTTGTGCTATGGTATACTACGTTCGGATAGGTTAGGTAGGGAAAGCTTACGTCAGCTTGCGTTCGACTGTTGTGCTATACACAGCAATGCCTTGGATCTATGGACAGTGCTGTTCTCTTGTATATTCTGCTTGTCTCTGGTGAGGCCAGCAGTTGTGGTCACTGCGAATTTGGTTTAGTTAGGCCACGTTTGCTTAGGATAAGTTTCGACATGTTAGAAGAGAACTACTTAGGCTCTTGTGCCATACATTGCTATTCGGTGGTTTTTTGTCCCCCACTGAGTTCTTATGTGTTCTGCTTGGCTCTGTGGTGGCCAGAAGTAGTGGTACCGGAACGCCAGGTTGAGACAACCTACGTCACGTTAGGCTAGTTTAAGAAGGCTTGGCTAGGGTTTCTCTGTCTTTCGTGCTGCACACTACTTTTCGGTGGATGTATGCGCTCTACGTGACTCTACTACTCTCTGCTCGACTCTGGGAAGGCGATCAATGGAGGCCTTGGCACGTTATGTTGGGTGCGGTTATGCTAAGTTTGGTTAGTGTGTCTTTGACTCTCGTGCTATACACTGCTTTTCGGTGGTCTGCTGTGATCTAGAGTGCTCTGCTGCATTCTGCTTGGCTCCGGGGATGTCAGCAGCTGTGTTCGGGGCTCTTTATTTTGAGTTATGCTTCGTTTGGTTAGGTTGGGTATAGGTCAAGTTAGGTTAGGGGGTCTTCAACTTTTGTACCCAGCACTGCTGTTCGGTAGATACCTGCGCTCTACATTTCGCTAATATACTCCGTTCCACTAAGTGGGGGCGAGCAACAGTGTCCTCGGCACGATAGTATGTGTTAGGTTACGTTCGGTTATGTTACGTTTGGTTAGGTTAGGATACGATAGCCTTGGCTTTTGTGCTATATACTGCTATCCGTGGATTTCTGCTCACTACTGTGCTCCAGTACCTTCTGCTTGTCTCTGTGGAGGCCAGCAATGACTGTCTCCTCTTGTTAGGTTGATCTAGGGTACGTTTGGATATGTTACGTTTGGCTAGGTTAAGACAGGATACGTTGACTTTTGTTCTTTTCACTGCTTTTCGGTGAATTTCTGCTCCCTAGTGTGGCCTAATATGCTTTGATTGTCTTTGCAGAGGCCAGCAATGCGGTTTTCGTCACGTTACGTTGAGTTATACTACGTCTGTATGGGTTGGGTTAGCACATTTTGGGTAAGGATATGTTTGACTTTTCTGCTATACACTGCAATGTGGCGGATTTCTAAACTCTAGTGTGCTCTAGTATGGTGTGCTCGCCCCCGTGGCAGCCAGTAATAGTGGTCTCGGCACGTCTAGTTTTGCTACGCTACGTTCGGTTATGTTACGTGTGGATAGGTTAGGTTAGGACACTCTAGACTCTTGTGCTATACACTGCTACCCGCGCATTCCTTCGAACTACTGCCTTCTAACGTTTTCTGCTTAGCCCTGGGAATGGCAGCAATATTGGGCTCGGCACGTTAGGTTGCGTGATATTAAGATTGGTTAGTCTATGCCAGGCTAATTTCGGCAAGGATAGCTGTGTCCTTCGTGCTACGCACTGTCGTTCGGCGGATTTCTGCACACTAGTGCTCTCTAGTATGTTCTGCTTGGCTCTGTGTAGTCCAGCTATAGCGGTCTCGTCATGTCAGGTTTAGTCATATTTCGTTTGGGTGTGTTAAGCTTGACTAGGTTAAGATAGGCTACTACGACTTGTGTTCTATACACTGCTATTGGGATAATTTCTGCGCTCTAATGTGCTCTAATATGCTCCGATTGGTTCTGTGGTGGCTAGTGATAGTGGCCTCGGCGCGTTAGGTTCAGCTATGCTGCGTATCTTTGGGTTACGTTAGGAAGATTTAGTTTGAGTTTCTCTTACTTTTCTGTTCTACACTGCTATTCGGTGCTTATATGCGCTCTACGTTACTCAACTATAATCTGCTCGACTTATGGGAGGACGGCAATAATGCGACGGCGCGCTCTGTTCAGTTACTCAGCGTTTGGTTAGGTTAGGTTAGGTCAGATTGTGTCCGCATGTCATCGACTTTTATGCCATTCACAGCAATGCGGTGGACATCTGCGCTCTGCTGTGATCTAGTATACTCTGCTTGGCTCTGGGGAGCCCAGAAATAGTGATCTCGGCACGTTAAGTTGTGTTACGCCGCATTTGGTTAGGTTAATGAGGTTAGGATACGATACTTCAGACTTCTCTGCTACACACTGCTATCCTCTGAATTCTTCGTTCTACTGCGTTCTAATATTTTCAGCTTGGCTCCGCGGTGGCCAGTAATAGTTGTCTTGGATCGTTAAATTGAGAGAGCTACGCTTCGTTAGGATAGATAAGAAAGGTTTGGTTAGTATAGCTTCGTTTTTCGCGCTGTACACATTTATTCGGCGTATTTCTGTGATCTACTCTGCTCTACTGTATTCTGCTTCGCCCTGGGCACGCCAGCAATTGTGATCGCGGCACGCTGTGATGAGTTAGGCTACGTTCGATTAGGTTATGCTAGGTTACGTTTGGCTACGACGGCTCCTACTTTCGCGCTGTACCTTATTATCCGACTGTTTCCTGTGACCCACTGTGATCTACTGTACTCTGCTTGGCTCTGTGGAGTCCGGCAGCAGTGGTCGCTCACGTTATCTTGAGCTGTGCTGCGTTCGGTTATGATAGGTTTAGTCAGGTCAGGTTAGGAT
This sequence comes from Eufriesea mexicana, assembly GCF_001483705.2. Classification (NCBI taxonomy): domain Eukaryota; kingdom Metazoa; phylum Arthropoda; class Insecta; order Hymenoptera; family Apidae; genus Eufriesea; species Eufriesea mexicana. Next base: position 47,888 of record NW_016908870.1, on the reverse strand, counting down.
ATCTGCAGTTTTTGCACTATTCACTGCAATACGGTGGATTCCTGCGGACTACACTGCTCTAGTACATTCTGCTTGTATCTGTGGTTGTCAGCAATAAAGTTCTCGACATGTTAGATTCTGTATGATTGCTTTGGATATGTTGCCTTTGGCTAGGTTCGGACATGCTATTCTGACTTCTGTAATATTCACTACTTTTCGGTAAATTTCTTCCCTCTAATGAACTCTATTGCGCTCTGCCTGGCTCTGGGGTGGTCATTGATATTGGTCTTGTCACGTTATATTGTTACTCTACATTTGGATTGGTTATGTATGGCCTTGTTATGCCAGGGTATGATTGACTTTTGTGTTATACAATGCAATGCCATGGCTTACTGCGCTCTGCCGTCTTCTAGTTTATTCTGCTTGGCTACGGGGACGCCAGGAATAGTGGTCTCGGCCCGTTAGGTTGAGCTATGCCACGTTTGGTTACTTTACGTTCGATGAGTTCAGAATAGGATAGATATGCACCTGTGGCATGGACTGCTATACTCCGAATTCTGCGATCCACTGCGTTCTAATGCTTTCTGCCTGGCTCCGAGGTGGCCAGTAATAGTGGTCTCGGCACGTTAGGTTGCGTTATGTTACGTTTCGTTAGGGAAGGCTGTGAATGCTTGGTTAGGATTTTTTGACTTTTGTACTATACGCTGCTCTTCGTTGAATTTCTGCCATATACATTGCTCTACTATATTCTCCTTGTCTCTGGCAATGCCACCAGCAGTGGTCGCTGCTTTACGTCCGGTTATGCTACGTTTGGTTATGGTGAATTGGGCCAAGTTATGTTAGGATATCCTCGACTTCTGTAACATACACTGCTACACGGTGAATTTCTGCGATCTACATTGCACTACTCTGCTCTGCTGGGCTCTGGCGAAGCGACCAATAGCCGTCCAGGCACGTTAGGTCTATGTAGGCTACGTTTCGCTTGGTTAGGTTTGGTTTTGTATTGCAAGGGTAGACTTGACTCTGTGCTATACACTGTTATTCGGTGTACTCCTCTGACCAACTGTGTTCTAGTGAATTCTGCTTGACTATGAGGTGGCCAGGAGCAGCGGTCGCTGTGCGCTATGTTGGGATATGCAGCCATACGTTAGGTCGGGTTGGGCCAGGTTATGCTAGGATATCTACGACTCTTGTGCTACACACTGCAATGCGGTACATTCCTGCGCTCTACTGTGCTTTAGAACATTCTGCTTGCCTCTGTGGGGGCCTGTACAAGTGTTCCATCATGTTAGGTTGAGTTATGTTACGTTTGGATATGTTACGTTCGACTAGGTTAGGATATGCTACTCTTATTTTAGCGTTATTCACTGGCATTCAGTGGATTTCTACGGTCTAATGAGCTCTTATATGCTCTGCTTGGCTCTGGGAGGCCAGCAATATTTGCCTCATCGGGTTGTGTTGTATGATACAACGTTTGGATCGGTTAGGTTTGGCTAAGCTATGTGAGGTTTTCTCTGTCTTTCGTGATATGCACTGCAATTCAGGGTATTCCTGCGTTCGCCTGTGCTCTACTATGTTCTGCTTGGCACTGGGGAGGCCATAAATAGTGGTCGCGACACGTTATGTCGAGTTAGGCCACGTTTGATTAATTTATGTTAGGATAAGTTTGGTTTGGATTGTTTCGACTTTTGAGCTCTACACTATTATCTGGTGGGATTCTGTGACCTACTGTACTCTACTATAATCTGCCTGGCTATGGGAAGCCCGTGAGCAGCGGCAGGGGCACGTTCCTTTGAATTACGCTGCGTTCGGTTAAGTTAGGTTAAGTCTGATTATGTTAGGATAACTTCGACTTTTACGCTATTCACAGCAATGCGGAGGATTACTGCGCACTGCTGCGCTCTTGTATACGCTGCCTGCATCTGTTGTAGTCAGCAATATATGTGTTGCCATGTTAGGTTGTGTTATGTTACCTTTGGGCATGTTACGTTTGGCTGTGTTATTTTATGCTACATTGACTTTTGCGTTTTACAATGCTATTCGGTGGATTTCTTTGATCTGCTGTGCTCTACTATATTCTGCTTTGCTCCGGGGAGGCCAGGAGCAGTGGTGGCGGCACGACGTCTTTGGTTACGCTGCGTTTGGTAGGTTAGATTTGGTCGTGTTATGTTCGGATATAAACGGCTTTTGTGCTGTTCACTAGATTGCGGTGGATTTCTTCGCTCTACTGTGCTCTAGTATATTCTGCTCGCTTCTGGGGATGCCAGCTGTAATGGTCTCGGCACGTTAGGTTACGTCTAGGTACGTCTGTATATATTCCGTTTGGTCAGGTTAGGATTGAGTAGCTTAGACTTTTGTGCCATACGCTGCTACTCGGTGGATTTCTGCGCTCTACATAGCTCTACTATACTCTGCTCGACTCTGTGGAGGTCAGCAAAAGTTGTCTCGGCACGTTTGGTTCTGTTAGGCTACGCTTGGCTTGCTGACGTTTGATGAAATTGGGATAGGACAGTTTAGGCCTTTGCGCTGCAGACGGTTATCCGCGGATACCTGCGCTCTTCTGTGTCCTAATATTTTCTGCCCGGCTCTGGCGCGGCCAGCAATAGTGGTCCCGGCGCGTTGGCTTATGTTAGGCTCCGTTTGGTTATTACAGGTTGGGCTATGTTTGGTTAGCGTAGCATTGGCTTTCGTGCCATACGCTGTTATTCGGTGGATTACAGTGATCTACTCTGCTCTACTACATTCTGTTTGGCTCTGGGGATTCCTGGAGCCGTGGTCGCGGCACGTTACTTTGAGCTGTGCTACGTTCAGTTAGGTTTGGCTAGGTCTGGTTAGGTCAGGTTATCTTCGGCTTCTGTGCTATTCACTGCAATGGGGTGGATTTCCACGCTCTACTGTGCCCTAGTACATTCTGCTTGCCTCTCTGGAGGCCATGAATAGTGGTCCCGACATGCTAGGTAGAGATAGGCTACGTTCTGGTTTTTACGTTTGGCTAGGTTGGCATAGGCTAGTCAGACTCCTGTGTTATTCAGTGCTATTCGGCGTATTTCTGCTCTCCAATGTGCTCTAATTTTCTCTGCTTGACTCAGTGGAGGAGGGCAATATTGGCTTCGTCACGTTATGCTTTGTTACACTAAGTTTGGGTAGGTTAGGTAGGGCCAGGTTAGGTAATGTCATCATTGACTTTTGTGATATACACTGCTATTCGTTGGACTTCTGCGCTCCGTTGTGCTTCAGCATTTTCTGCTTATATCTGGGGCGGCCAGCAATAGTGTTCTCCGTACGTTAGGTTGTGCTATGCCACGTTCGGGCATGTTACGTTTGGTGAGGTTAGGATATGATAGTTTTGACATCTGTGGTTTAAACTGATAACCTCCGACTTCTGCGCTCTAGTGCGTTCTGATATTCCCTGCTTGGCTCCGGGAGGCCAGTGATAGTGGTCTCGGCGCGTTAGGCTTTGTTAGGCTACGTTTGCATATGACAGTTTTGTTTACGTTAGGAGAGAATACCTTAGACTTTGGTGCCATTGACTGCCGTTCCGTTGGCTTCTGTGCGCTGCTGCGCCCCAGTATGTTCTGCTTTGGTCTGGGGAGGCCAGCAATAGCGGTGCCGTCGTGTTAGTTTAGGTTATGCTCCGTTTCGCTAGGGTTGGGAACGAAGGCAATGTTAGGATATCTTTGGCTTCTGTGCCGTACACTGCTATTCGGTGGATTTCTGCGCTATACCCTGTTCTACTATACTCTTTTCGACTCTGGGGAGGCGAGCAATAGTGGCCGCGGCACGTTGTTTTGTGTTAGACCATGTTTGGTTATGTTAGGTTGCGATAAGTTTGGTTAGGATACCTTTTACTCTCGAGGCATACACTTATTTCAGGTGGATTCCTGTGATCCATTCTGCTCTACTACATCATGATTCTGTCTGGGGAGGCCTGGAGTAGTGGTCGCGGCACTTTACGCTCTGCTATGCTACGTATTATTAGGTTAGGTTGGGTCAGGTTAGGATAGGGTATCTTCAACTTTTGCCCTATACAATGCTATTCGGTGGATTTATGCGCCCTGCATTGCTCTATTATACTCTGCTCGCCACCGGGGAGACGAGAGATAGTGTCCGAGGCACGAAGCGTTGAGCTATGTTACGATTGGTTTGGCTAGGTTAGGCTTGTTTGGTTAGGATGCCTTCGACTTTCGCGCTATACACTGCTATTCGGTGGACTTCTGCGCCCTGCTGTGCTCTAGAATGTCCCGCTTGGCAATGGAAGGCGCAGCAACGCCGGTCCCGGCACGTTAGTTTGTGCTATGTAACGTTCGGTTTTGATACGTGTGTGGAGGTTAGGAGAGGATACCTTTGAACTTTGTGCTATAGTCCCCTATTAGTTTGATATCTGCGCCCTACTGTGCTCTAATGTTTTCAGCTTGGCTCTGGGAAGGCCAGCAATAGTGGTCTCATCACGACATGTTGAGTCATGTTAGGTCCGGTTAGGATGGGTTAGGCTACGTTTGGTTTGGGTAGCTATATCTTTCATCCTGTATACTGTTACACGGTGGGTTCCTGCGCTCTACTGCGCTCTAATATACTGTGCTTGACTCTGGTGAAGCCAGCAATGGTGGTCTCGCCATGATGATACACGTAACGTTTGGTTATGTTACGTTTGGTTAAGTTAGGGTAGGTTAGATTTGACTTTTGTGCGACACATGGACATCCGGTGAACTTCCGTGCTCGACCGTAACCTTATATGCTCTGATTTGCAGTGGGGAGGCCAGAAAGGGATGACGCGTCACGTTAGTATGAGTTAGGTCACGTTTGGTGGTGTTATGTTTGCTTGAGTCTGGTATGATTGGCTTTGAATTTTGTGCTACAACCCGCAATACAATGCGTTCCGGAGGTCCCGTCTCATACAATATTCTCTGCATGGCGATGGGGAGGCCAGCAATAGTGGACCTGGCATGTTAGGCTTAATTAGTCCACATTTGGTTTGATTAGGTATGGAGAAGTTCATGATTTCTTCGATTTCTGTGCCGTACGCTGCTATTTGGTGGCTTTCAGGGCCCTACACTGCTCCAGCATATTCTGCTTGTCTCTGGGGGCGCCAGCAACAGTGGTCGAGCCGGCTTTGTCTAATAGACTGCCATGTGGTGGATTTCCATGCTCTTCATTGCTCTACTATACTCTGCTATCGTCTGGGAGGCCAGTCCTGGTATTCCCGGATCCTTAGGTAGAGTTAGGCTACGTTTGGTTAGGTCACGGTTTCTTTGGTTATATCTGGATAGATTTGGCTCTCGCGGTATACACTGCTATTCGGTGGATTTCCGCGCTCCACCGTTCTCTGCTATACTCTGCTCGGCTCTTCGAAGGCCAGCAATAGTGGTCGCTGCGCGTAGGGTTCAGTAAGTCTACGTTTGGTTGTGCTTGGTTAGGTTATGTGAGTTTAGGATATCTCCGAACTTTGTGCTGTACAGTGCAATTTGGCGGATTTCTGCGTCTTACGGTGCTCTAGCATATTCTGTTTGTCATTGGAGATGCCCGCAATATGCTAAGCTATTCTAAATTTGGTTAGGTTAGGTTAGGTCGGGCTGGGTTATGATATCTTTGACTTTTGTGCTATACACTGCTATTTGGTGGGTTTCAGCGCTCTACAATTCTCTACCAAACTCTGCTCGACTCTGTGTAGGCCAGTAACAGTTTTCTCGACACGCTAGGTTGTGTTAGTCTTCGTTTGGTTATGATTTATTAGTTTGGGTTGGGCATGGTTAGATTTGTCTCTCGCGTTATACACTGTCATTCGGAAGAATTCTGCGCTCTACTGTACTCTACTATACTCAGCTCGAATCAGGGGAGGCCTGCAACAGTGGCTGCGGAACGTTAGTTTGTGTTATGTTACGTTTGGTTATGTTACGGTTTGTTAGGTTAGGATATTGTGGCATTAACATTTTGCTGTACACCACTACACCAATACGCCAATAGTGGTGTAGGCAGGATGGGATTAGTTATCTGCCTTTGTTTATGTTCCGCTTAGCTATGTTAGGATAGCATAACTGCGACTTTTGTGATATTTTCTGGTATTCGGTGGAATCCTCCGCTCTTCGTTGCTCTACTATACTCTGCTCAACACTGGGTAGTACAGCAATAGCGGTCTTGGTACGTTTGCTTGAGTTACGTCACGTTTGCCTTGGTTATGTTAGGATGTGTTTGGTTTGGGTTGCTTTGACTTTTGTGCAATACACTGCATTACGGTGGACTCCTGCGCTCTACAGAGCCCTATTATATCCTGCTCGACTCTGCGGGGTCCGGCAATGGTGGTCACCGCACCATAGGTTGTATCAGTGTTCGTTTGGTAATGTTACGATTGGTTATGTTAGGCGAGCATAGCTTTGACTTTCATGCTGTACACCGATATTCCTAGGATTTCTACGCTCTATGGTGCTCTGTATACACTGCTCGCCTCTGGTGTGGCCAGCAGTATTTGTCTCAGCACGTTGCCCTCGGTAATGGTGCGCTTGGTTACGTTGCGCTTGGTTAGGTTAGGACAGGGTAACTTTGACTTTTGTGCTATACACGGAAATTCGGTGGTATCATGTGCTTTGTGCTGTTCTACTATACCCTGTTCTACTCTCGATTGTCCAGCAGTAGTGGTCGCCGCACGCTGGGACGAGTTATGTTACGTTTGGTTAGGTTACGTTAGTCTAAGTCTTGTTAGAATCGCTTGGGCTTTCGTGCTATACACTGTCATTCTGTGGATTGCTGCCCTACACTCTGCTCTACTCCAATCTGCTTGACCCTGCGAATGCGGGCATTTGTGGTCGCGGTACGTTGCGTTGCGCTTGCTAAGTTATGTTTGGTTAGGCTTGGGTATCATCGACTTTTCAGCTCAACACCGCGATTCTATGGATATCTGCATTGTACTCTCCGCTAATATGTTCTGCTCGGCACCGGGGTGGCAAGAAATAGTGGCCGCGGCATGTCAGGTTGAGTTAGGTTACGTTTGGTCAGTTTATGTTAGCAATGGTAAGGTTTGGATTGCATTGATTTTTCGGCTATGCACTGCGATTCTACGGATACCTGCGATCTACTCTCCTCTAATAGTCCTGCATGGCACTTGGGAGGCCAGCGGTAGTGTTCGCGGCACTCTAGGTTGTGTCAGATTACGTTTGGTTAGGTAAGATTGGTTAGGTTAGGACGGGATAGCTATGACTTTTATGGTATACACTGCTATCCGGCAGATTCCTCCGCTCTGCGGCGCTCAAATGTGCTCTGCTTTGCTTTGGGGAGGACAGCAATTGCGGCATCTGCACGTTCCTTTGAGTCAGGTTACGCTCGGTTAGGTTAGGTTTCTTAGGGATAGGTTTGGATACCTTTGACTTTCGGAAAATACACTGACATTCTATGGAACTGTGCGTACGACCCTCCTCTAATATGCTCGGCTTGGCGTTGTGGAGGCCAGCAAGAGAGGGATAGGCACGTTAAGTTAGGATGGGTTACATTTGGTTGGGATAGGTTAGGTCAGGTTAGGTTAGGCTAACTTTTGCCTTTCCGCTTTACACCTCTATGCTGCGTATTCCGGCGGTCTGCTATGCTCTAGTATATTCTGCTCGGCTCTGGGGAGGTCAGCAATAGTGACGTAGTCACCTTAGGTTGAACTATGTTACGCTTAGTTGTGTTACATTTCGTTAAGTTGGGATAGGATAACTATGACTTTTGTGCTATACACTCCTATTCGGATGATTTCCAAGCTCCTCATTGCTCTACTATGCCCTGCTTGACCCTGGCGGGGCCTGCGATAGATGTCTCGGCTCGGTAGGTTTAGTTATTCCACGTTTGGTTAAGTTAGGCTGGGTCAGGTTAGGTTTGAAAATTTGTGACTTTTGTGCTATACACTGCTATTTGGTGGCTTTCTGCGCCCTACTGAGCTCTTGTATATCCTGCTTGGCTCTGTGGAGCCCAGAAATAGTGGTCTCGGCTCGTTAGATAAAGTCAGGTTGCATTTGGTTATGTTACGTTTGGTTACGTTAGGATAGGGTAGCTTTGACTTTTACGCTATACACCGCTATTTGGTGGCCTACGGCGCTGTCCGTTGCTCTAATATGCCCTGCTGGCCTCTGGGGAGACCAGCAATAGCGGTCGTGGCACGACAGGTTGTGTTAGGTTACGTTTAGCTAGGTTAGGTTAGGTTGCGCTTGGTTAGGATGGCTTTGACTTTTTCGTTATTCACTGCCATTCGGTGGGTTCCTTCGCTCGACTGTGCTCTTGCATATTCAACTTGGTTATGTGGAGGCCAGCAGTACAGTTCTCGGCACATTAGTCTTACTCGGCATGCGTTTGGTTATGCTACATTATGTTAGGTTAGGATAGGATTGCTTAGACCTTTGTGCTATGCACTACTGCTCAGAGTATTTCTGCGCTCTACATTGCTCTATTATGCTCTGCTTGTCTCTGTGGAAGCCGGAAATTGTGCTCGCGTTGCGTTAGGTTTAGTTACTCCAAGTTCGGTTATGATAGGTTTGTCTGGTTAGGTCAGTACTCTAGTACTGTACTCTACTATACTCTTCCCGACCCTGGGAGACCAGCATTAGTTGTCATAGCTCGATAGGAATCGTTAGGATACGCTTAGTGATATTTAGATTGGCTACGTTAGTATAGGGTTGCTACGACTTTTCTGCTACGCACTGCTATTCTATGTACGCCTGCGCTGTTCTGTGCGATATCCCATTCCGCTTGTCTGTGTGGACGCCAGGGATAGTGCTGTCGTCACGTTAGGTTGGGTTACGTTTCGTTTCGTTAGGCTAGGTTTGGTTAGGCGTGGTTAGGATAGCTTTGACTTTTCTACTATACACTGCTATTCCGAGGATATCAGTGCTCTAGACTGCTCTGCTGCACTCTCCTCAGCTCTCGTGAGGCCAGCAATGGTGGTGGTTGCACGGAAGATTGAGCTATGTTACGCTTGGTCAGGTTGGGTTAGGACGTATTTGACTATTACGCTGTACGCTGCCATTTGGTGGCTACCTGCTCTCAAAGGTGCTCTATTAAATTTTGCTTGGCTCTGGGGATTCCAGCAATAGTGCTCTCGGCACATTCGGTTAGGTTAGCATACGCCAGATTATATTACGCGTGGACAAGTTGGGGCGGGATATCCATGACTTTCGTGCTGGACACCACTAATCGGTGGATTTCATTGCTCTACATTACTCTATTATACTCTGTTCGACTCCTGGGAGGCTAGCAATAGTAGTCGCGGCACGAAACTTTGCGATAGGTTTCGTTTGGCCAGGTTAGGATAGGTTCGGTTAGGGGAGGATAGCTTTGACGTTTCTGCTACGCAATGCGATTCTTTGGATTTCTGCGCTCTACTCTCCTCTAACTGTCACTGCTTGACTCTGTGGAGGCCGGCAATACAGGTCGCGGCACGTTAGGTTGAGTTAGCTTACGTTTGGTTAGGTTGGGTTAGATTGGATTAGATTATAGCAGCTTTGGCTTTTGTGGTCAACACGGATATTGTATGGACCTCTGTGTTCCACTCTGCTCTATCGTACTGCGCTTGTCTCTGGGGACGCCAGCAATAGTGGTCGCGGCACGTAGGATTAGGTTACGTTACGTTTGGTTAGGTTTGCTTTGCTAAGGTATAGTCAGGGTCCTTTAACTTTTGTGCCATTCACTGCAACGCGGCTATACTGAGCCATTATATGCTCCGCTTGACCCTGGGGTGCCAGCAATAGTGGTTGCGTTGCGTTAGGTTATGTTAGGTTACGTTTGGCTAGCTTAGGCTATTCTGGGCTAGGTTCGGATTGCGTTGTCTTTTCTGCTATACACTGCCACTCTTTGGATTTCTGCGCTCTAATATCTTTTAATATGTTCTGCTTGGCGTTGTGGAGGCCAGCATTAGTGGACTCGTTTCGTTAAGTTCAGTTAGTCGTTGATTGGTTGAGTTGGATAAGGCAGGTAAGGTTGTGTTGTTCCCGACGTTAGTGCTCTTCGCTGCTATTTGGTGGCTTCCTGCGATTTACTGTGCTCTAGCTGGCTCAGCTTGACCCTTGGGACTCCGGAAATACTGGTCTCGGCACGCTAATCTAAGTTATGTTACGTTTGGCTTTATTACGTTTTGATATGTTAGGAGAGGGTAGCTTCGACTTTTGTGCTATGCACTGATATTGACTGGATTCCTACGCTCAACATTGCACTACTATACTCTGCTCTACTCTGGGGATGCCAGCAATAGTAGCCTCGGCACATTAGCTTTAGTTATGTTACGTTTGGTAATGTTACGTTTGGTTAGTGTAGGAGAGGATATCTTTTACTTTCGTGCTGTATGCTTATATTGTGCGGACTTCTGCGCTCTGCTGTTATCTCATGTGTACAGTTCTGCCCTGGGAAAGATTGCAATAGTGGTCTCGGCAAGCTATATTGATTTAGGCTACGTTTGGTTGGGTTAGGTTGAGTCAGGTTAGGTTAGGATAACTTTGACTTCTGTGGTTTACACTGCAAGGCCGCGGATTTTTGTTATCTACTCTGCTCTGGGTATGTTACGATTGGTTACTTAAGGAGAGGACATCCTAGACTTTTGTGCTATACGCTGCTATTCGGAGGATGACTGTGCTCTACTGTAGCCAGATATGCTATGCTTGGCCCTGGGAAAGATCGCGATAATGGTCTCCATACCTTATGCTGAGTTAGGATACTTTCGGTTGGTATAGGTATGCCAGGTTTGGCTTGGTTATCCTTACCTTTGTGCTTTACACTGCAACGCCGCGTATTCCTGTGATCTACTGTGCTCTGGTATATTCTGCTTGTCTCTGGGGATGTCAGCAATTGTGGTCGGGCGGTCAGGCGGGGTTAGGATACGTTTGGTAATGATGCGATTTGCTAAGTTAGGAGAGGATAGCTTTGACTTTTATGCTATACGCTGACATTCGGTGAATGACTGAGCTCTACTGTGATCTGATGTGTTCAGCTTGGCTCTGGGAAAGGCAGCAATAGCGTTCTCAGCAGTTTATGGTGAGGTAGGCTACGTTTGGGTGGGTCAGGTTAAGCCATTTCGGGTTAGGTGATATATGACTTTTTTCGCTGTACCCAGCTATACGGCTATTTTCTGCGCTCTACTATGCTCTGGTACATGCGGCTTCGATCTGAGGATGTCTGCAATAGAGGTCCAGGTACGCTAGGTTGAGTTAGGTTACGTTTGGTTAGGTACGGTTTGCTTGGGTTAGGTTAGGATATATTTGACTTCTCTTCTGTTCACTGTAATGCGGTGTCCTCTTGCGCTCTACTGTGCTCTAATATGCTCTGCTTGTCTCTGTGGATGCCAGTAATAGCGGTCTCGGCAGATTAGGTTAAGTTAGGGTACGTTCCGTTAAGGTAGGTTGGACCAGGTTGTGTTGGGATATCTACGACTTTTGTGATGTACGCTGCTATCTGCGCATTTCTGCGCTCTACTGTGTTCTAATATTTTCTGCATGGATCTGGGGAGGCCAGCAATAGCCGTATCGGCACGTTAAGTTCTGTTATGTTACGTTCGAATAGATTAGGTTTTGGATGAGCTCGGACAGGTTAACTTAGTCCTACGTGCTATACACTGCCATTCGGAGGATTTCTTTGCTCCACTGTGCTCTAGTACGGTCGGCTTGCCTCTGGAGAGTAAAGCAATGGTGGTCCCGTCACGCAAGTTTGAGTTATGTTACGCACGGCTTTGCTAGGATCGGATATGCTTGGTTAGTGTAGTTTTCACTTTTGCGCTGTACAATGCTTTTCCGTCGATATCGGTGCATTGCGTTGCTCTACTAGCATCTGGTTGTCTCTGGAGGGGCCAGTCATTGTGGTCGTGGCACGTTCGGTTTAGCTGGGTTACGTTTGTTTTGGTCAGGTTTGTTTAAGTTTGGTTAGGGTGGCTTTGGCTTTTGCGCCATGCACTGCCTTCTGCGGATTTCTGCGCTCTACATTGCTCCACTATACCCTGCTGGACACAAGGGAGGCCAGCAATAGTGGTTATGGAAAGTTAGGCTGAGTTATGTTACGCCTTGTTTGGTCAGGATAGGGTATGTTCGGTTAAGGTCGCTTAGACTTTCGTGCTATACACTGTTATTCAGTGGATTCCTGCCCTCTGCAGTGCTCTACGCTGACCTGCTTGGCCTCGTGGCGGCCAGAATTAGCGGTCGCGGCAAGATAGGTTGAGTTGCAATGCGTCCGGCTACGTTAGGCAACGTAGTGTTAGGTTAGGACAGCTCTGACTTTTTTGATACACACTGCTATTCTATGGTCTTCAGCGCACCTCTGTGCGCTCTCACACTCTGCTTGTCTCCGTAGACACCAGTTATAATGCCCCCAGCACGGTGGGTTGAGCTGTGTTCCTCTTTGTTAGGTTAGGTATGCCTAGTTTGGCAAGGATAGCTTTGACTTTTGCGCTATACACTGCTTTTCGGGCGATCTCAGCGTTCGACATTGCTCTGCTATAATCTGCTTTGCTCTAGTCTGGCCAGCAGCAGTGGTCGTGGCACGTCAGTTTGGGGTACGTTACGTCTGCTTATGCTACGATTGCTTAGGTTAGGATAGTATAGCCCGGACTCTTGTGCCATACACTGCTATCCGTTGGATCTCTGTGCCCTGCTTCTCTCTAATATGCTCTGCCTGGCGCCGGGGATACCAGCAATAGTGTTCCCGGCACGTTACGATAAGTAATGTTACGTTTGGTTATGTTATGCTTGGTTAGGCTTTGTTCGGATATCTCTGACTTTTGAGCTGTACTCTGCTATTTGGATGCTTTCTGCTCTCTACGGTGCTCTAAGATGCTCTGCTTTGCGCTGGGGACGCCAGCGGTAGTGTTCTCGGCAGGTTACGTTCAGTTATTCTACTTTCGGTTAAGATATGTCAGTATGTCTCTGACTTTTTTGCTATATGCTGCTTGTTGGAGGCCTTCGGCGCCCTAGTGGGCCCCAGTATAATCTTCTCGGGTCTGGGCATGCCAGTAATAGTGGTCGCGGCACGTTAGGCTGGGTTAGGCTACGTTCGGTTACGTACGTTCGGACAGTTTGGGATAGGTTGGCTTTGACTTTTGCGCTATACACTGCTATTAGGTGGATTCCTTTGCTCTGCTACGCTCTAGTACATTCTGCTTGGCTACGCGGATGCCATTATTATTGGTCTCGGCATGTTAGTCTGAGATATGTTGCGTTTGGTTATGATAAGTTTCGTTAGGCTAGGACAGGGTAGTTTATTCTTTTCAGCTGCACAGTGCACGTCGGCATATTTCTGCGCTCTACATTACTGTAATATACTCTGCTGGGCTCTGGGGTGGCCAGCAACACTCACCTCGGCACCATATTTTGAGTTAGGCATCGTTCGGTTGGGTTAGGTTAGGACAGGTTGCGTTATGATATCTTCCCCTTTTTGCTATACACTGCAATGCGGTGGATTACTGCTCTCTACTTTGCTCTTGTATATTCTGCTTGGCTCTGGGAGGCTTGCAATGGTGGTCTCGGCACGTTAGGATGCGTTAAGCTACGTTCCGTTATGTTACGTTTCGTTATGCTAGGATATGGTAGGTCCGACTATTGTGCTGCGCAATGCGATTCTATGGACATCAGCGCTCTACTGTCCTCTATGTTCTGCTTGGCTCGTGGAGGGCAGCAATAGCGGTGTAGCCACTTTACGTTGTGTTTTGTTCGCTTGGGTATATTACGTTTGGTTAAATTAGGATAGGATAAATTTGACCCTAGTGCTGTACAGTGCCATTCTGTGGATTTCCGCGCTCTTCGTTGATCTACTGTGTGCTATACACTGCAATGCGGTGGATTACTGCTCTCTACTTTGCTCTTGTATATTCTGCTTGGCTCTGGGAGGCTTGCAATGGTGGTCTCGGCACGTTAGGATGCGTTAAGCTACGTTCCGTTATGTTACGTTTCGTTATGCTAGGATATGGTAGGTCCGACTATTGTGCTGCGCAATGCGATTCTATGGACATCAGCGCTCTACTGTCCTCTATGTTCTGCTTGGCTCGTGGAGGGCAGCAATAGCGGTGTAGCCACTTTACGTTGTGTTTTGTTCGCTTGGGTATATTACGTTTGGTTAAATTAGGATAGGATAAATTTGACCCTAGTGCTGTACAGTGCCATTCTGTGGATTTCCGCGCTCTTCGTTGATCTACTGTGCTCTGCTCTTCCCTGGCTGGACCTGCAAAAGCGGTCGTGGCATGATAACTTGAGCTAGGTTACGTTTGGTCAGGTTAGGTTAGGCTACGTTTGGCTAGGATGACTTTGTCTTTTGCGTTACACTCTGCTATTCGGTGGACTCCTGCGCTCTGCTGTCATTTCGTATGTACTGCTTGGCTCCGGAGAGGCCAGCAATAGGGGTCTCGACTCGTTATGTTTAGATATCCTACGTCTGATTAGGGTAATTTATGTCAGGTTAGGTGAGGATATCATAGACTTTTGTGCTGTACACTGCATTGCGGTGGATTACTGCGCTGTGCTGCGTTCTAGTATATTCAGCATGGCTGTGTGTATGCAAGCAATAGTGGTCGCGGCAGGTTCTGTTGAGCTTCATAAGGTTTGATTATGTTTAGTTGGGTTGATTTAGGTTAGGGTAGATTTGACTTATGTGATCAAAACTGATCTTCCATGGACTTCTGTGATCTACTGTGCTGTATCATATTCTGCTTGTCTCCGGGGAGGCCAGCAATGGCGGTCGTCGCGCGACAGCTAAAGTTAGGTTACGTTTTGCTATGTTAGGTTTGGTTAGGTTTGGTTGGGGTGGCTTTGACTTTTGTGCTATACACAGCTATTCAGTGTATTTCTGCGTTCTACTTGGATCTAAATTGTCCAGCTTGGAACTTGGGATGCCAGCAGTAGATGTCTCTTCAAGTTAGGTTTATCTATTCTACGTTTGGCCAGGTTAGGTTAGGTTAGGTTAGGTTAGGTTAGGTTAGGTTAGGTTAGGCTAGGATGACATCGACTTTTCTGCTATACATGATATCCGGTGGATTCCTGCGATCTACAGTGATCTAATATTATCTGCTTTGCGACTGGGAGACCAGAAATATTAGCCGCGGCAGGTTAACCTGTGTTAGGTTGCGTGCGCTTATATTACGTTTGGTAAGGTTAGGGGAGGATAGCTTTGACTTTTCTCATATATGCAGCTACTCGGCGGATTTCTGCTCTCTACTGTCTTCTAGTATGCTCAGCTTGACTCCGGGAGGCCAGCAATTGTGGTCTCGGCACGTTGGTTTGAGCTATGCAACGTTTGGTTATGTTGTGTTAGTCTTGGTTATGTATGGATAGCTTTGATTGTCTTCTAGTATGCTCAGCTTGACTCCGGGAGGCCAGCAATTGTGGTCTCGGCACGTTGGTTTTAGCTATGCAACGTTTGGTTATGTTGTGTTAGTCTTGGTTATGTATGGATAGCTTTGGCTTGCGTGGTGCAAACAGTTTTTCGGCGGATATCGGCGATCTATTTTGTGCTAGTATACCATGCTTAGCTACGGGGAGGCCAGCAATAGCGGTCTCGCCACGTTAGGTTGAGATTGATACGTATGTTTAAGCTACGTTAGGTAATGTTAGGGTTCGAGAACTTTGTCTTTCTTGCCATACACCGCCATTCTGTGGATTTCTGCGCTCTGCATAGCCCTAACATGCACTGCCTGGCTCTTGGGAGGCATGCAATAGTGGTCTCTACACGTTAGGTTGAGTTAAGCTACGTTCGGTTGTGTTACGTATGGTTATGTCAGGATAGGGTGACTTCGACTATTGGGATGAGCACTGTGTTTCTATGCATTTCTACGCACTACTCTTCTCTAATATGTGTTAATCGGCTCTGTGGAGGGCAGCATTAGTGATGATGGCAGGACAGGATGAGATATGCTACGTTTGGTTGCGTTACGTATAGTCACGATAGGATAGGACAGCTTTGATTTTCCTGATCACACTGTTATGCGGTTGATGTTTCGGCGCTCTTGAGTTCTCTATTGCGGTCTGCTTCGACCCATGGAAGCCAGCAATAGTGGCCGCGGAATGTTTGGTTGAGTTACGTGACGCTTGGATTGGCCACGTTATGTTAGTATGGGTTAGGTTAGGGTATCTTTCACTTTTCTGCTATACATTGTCCTTCTATGGACTTCAGCGCTCTACTCTCCTCTAATATGTTCTGCTTGGCTTCAGGGATGCCAGCAGTGGTGCTCTCGGCACATAAGGCTGAGTTAGCCAGCGTTTGATTATGTTACGATTGGTTGGGGTAGGAGAGCATAGCTTATACTTTTGTGCTGCTCTCTGCTATTCGGTGGAAATCTGCGGCCTACATTGTTCTACTTAACTATGCTCGACTCACTGGAGTCCAGCTGCAGTCGTCGCGGCACGTAAGGATGAGTTATAATACGTTTGGCTTGGTTAGGTTGCGTTGTGTTAGGTTAGGATAGCTTCGACTTATGTGCTAAGCACTACTCTTCTATGGACTTCTGCGATCATCTGTGCGCTATCACACTCTGCTTTTCCCTGCGGACGCCAGGAATAGTACTCCCGGCACGCTAGGTTGAGTTATGTCATGTTAGGCTGTGTCAGGTTTGGCTAAGCATGGTTAAGACAGCTATGACTTTTGTACTATACACTGCTATTGGGACGATTCCAGCGTTCTACATTGCTCTCCTACACTCTGCCTAACTCTTGTTGGGCTAACAATAGCTTTCGTGGCACGTTATGTTGGAATAAGTTACGTCTGCTCGTGTTACGCTTGACTACGTTGGGACAGTATAACTTTGACTCTTGTGCTATAAAATGCCATTCGGGGGCTTTCTGCGCTCTACTGTGCTCTAGCGTATTCTGCTGGGCTATGAGAAGGACAGCAGCATTGGGTTCGGTACGTTTGTCTGAGTTAGGCTACGTTTGGTTATATTGCGTTTGGTTAGGTTGGGATAGGACAGCTTCCACTCTTTTGCGGTACACTGCAATGCGGTGGAATAATGCGCTGTGTTGTGCTCTCGTATATTCTGCTTGACTCTGGAGAGGTCAGGAACATCGGCCTCGGCACGTTAGCTTAAGCTAGGTTGCGTTTCGTTATATTACGTTTGGATCGTCAAGGAGAGGCTAGATTTGACCCTTCTGCTATACACTAGAATTCGATGAATTTCTACACCCTCCGTCACTCTACTGTACTCTGCTCGACTCTGGGGAGGTCATTAATAGCGATCTCGGGCGGTTATGTTGAATTAGTCTACGTTTGGCTACGTTACGCTAGTTTGGGTTGGGCTTGGATAGATATGTCTTTTGTGGTACACATTGATTTTCGGTGGATTTCTACGCTCTACTGTGCTCTACTATATTCTGCTTGCCCGTGGGGAGACAAGCAATAGTGGTCGCGGCACGAAGTGTTGTGTTAGCGCATGTTTTACTTCGCAGGGGATCATAGAGTAACAGCGTATAGCACAAAAGTCAAAGCTACCCTATCCTAATCTAACCAAACGATACGTAATCAAACATAATCGAACCAAAACTAACGTGCCTAGGACACTACTGCTGGCCTCCCCAGGCACAAGCAGAATATACTAGGGAACGGTAAAGCGCAGACACCCGCCGCATTGCAGTAAATAACGGGAGTGTCAAGGAAAACCAATCCCTACATGAACTAACCTAAACTAAGAAAACGTAGCGTAGCTCAACGTAATGTGGCGAGACCAATGTTTCCGTCTTCCCCATATCCAAGCAGGACATATTAGAGAGCAGTAGGGCGCTGAAATCCACCGAACAACACAGTATAGCACAAAAGTCAAATCAACCCTTCCGTAATGTTGCCAACCGTAACATAACCGAACTTATCAGAACTAAAGCCAACGTGCCGATGACACTTCGGCTGGACTCCCCAGCGCCAAGCAGGGCATACTGGAGCGCAGGATAGCGCAGAAGTACACAGAATATCTGTGTATAGCACAAAGCCCAATGCAATCCAACCCTGACATAGCCAATCGCAACGTAACCGTACGTAACGTGACTCCCTCTAACTTGTCGCGAAAGATATTGCTGGCACCCAAACATTCGAGTGGAACATATTTGAGAAGAATAGGGCACAGAAATCCATGGAATCGAAATGTAAAGCAGAAAAGTCAAAGCTATCCTAACCAAACCTAACCTAACCTAGTGAAGCCAAATTTAGTCTAACCAAACCTAACGCGCCGAAGCCGCCATTGCTGGCCTCATCAGAGCCAAGAAGAGCATATTAGGTGAGCGCAGAGCGCAGAAGCCCATAGAGCGGAAATGAACAGCAGAAAAGTCAAAGGTATCCAAACCAAACCCAGACGAACCTAACATAACCGAACGCAAACTAACTCAACCTAGCCCGCCGAGATCAATATTGCTGGCCTCCGCTGCGCAAAGCCGGACATAGCAGAGCACAGTGGAGCGTAGGAATCCACCGGATTGCAGTTTATATCAGAAAAGGCCAAGATATCCTGACCAAAGCTTACCTAACCAAACCTAACCGAACGTTGCCTACCTAAGCCTAACGTGCCGAGACCACCATTGCTCGCCTCCCGAGGGTCGAGCAGAGTACAGTAGAGGCAAGTAGAACGCCGAAAGCCACCAGATGGCAATGTATAGCAAAAAGGTCCAAGAAAACCCAACCTAACCAGACCTAACCTAACCTATCCAAACGTAGAGTAACTAAACCTAACGAGCGGAGAACTCCATTTCTGGCAACCCAACAACGAGGCCAAACATACTAGAGCACAGTAGAGCGCAGAAATCCGCCGAACATCAGTCTATACCACGAAAGTCAAAGAAATCCAAACCTAACCGTAACCAACATAACCTAACCAAACGTAGCCTAACTCAACATGACGAACCGCGACCACTATTTTTTAACGCCCCAGGGCAAAGCAGAATACAGTAGAGCACAGAAGAGCGCCGAAATGCCCAGGATAACAGTGTATACCACGAAAGCCAAAGCTACCCTTACCTACTACAGACATAACATAACCAAACGTAGAATGACACAACCTAACGCGACGAGACCACCATTTCTGGCCACCCCAAGGTCGAGCGGATTAGGGTAGAGAAATGATGAGCGTAGAAATCCACCGAAGAGCTGTGTGTATTTCAAAAGCCATCGATAACCTGGCGAAACCTAACCTAACCTAACTAGACCAAGCGAAACATAACCCAACTTAACGTGCCGCGAACACTACTGCTGGCTTCCCCAGAGACATGCTGAAAATGATGGAGCACAGTACAGCACACAAGTCCACAGTATATCTGTGTTGAGCACAACAGTCTAAGCTACTCTGTTCAAGACCAACTTAATATTACCCAACCGAGCGCAATCTATCTCAACCTAACTTGCCACTACCAATATTGCTAGCCTCCACAGAGTCAAGCAAAGAATATTAGGGTAGAGCAGAGCGCAGAATTCCATAGAATGGCGATGTATTGCAGAAAAGTCAAAGCTATCATTACCAAACCAAGGCTAACCTTGCATAACCAAACGTAACCTAACTCAACCTAACGAGCCGAGACCACTATTATTGGCCTCCGCAGTGCCAGGCAGAATATGCTAGACCACAGTAAAGCGTAGAAATCGACCGCATTGCGGTAATTGGCACAAAAGTCCGAGGTATTCCGAACAAACATATCCTGACCTATCTTAACAAAATGATAGGCATCTCCTTCTAACGTGCCGCAGCCAGTATTCCTGGCCTCCACACAGCAAAGCAGAGCAGATTATATCACAGTAGAGACCAGAAATCCGCTGAATAGCAGTGCGCAGCGCAAGACTCAAAGCTGTCTGTGCCTAACCAAACCAAGCATGACACAAACGAACGTTACGTAAATTCACCTAACCGCCCTACAACACTACTGCTGACTTCCCCGAATCCAAGCAGCATAGACCAGAGCACAGTAGGGCACAGAAATCCGCGGCGTTGCAGTGTAAAGCACAATAGTCGGAGGTATCCTAGCACAAACTGACCTGACCTAACAAAACCAAACGTAGCCTGACAAAACGTAACGAACGGAGACCACTATTGCTGTCTTTCCCATAGACCAGGTGAACATATGAGATCACAGTAGAGCGCAGAAGTCCAACTAATGCCGGTGTGCATCACAAATGTCGGATACCGCCTGCTAACCTAATCAATCTTAACGTTCCCTAATTCAACCTACCTCATCCAAACGTTACTAGTCCACTGTTGATGGCATCCGCAGCGCCAAGCGGAACATATTGGAGCCCAGTATACCGCAGAAGTCCACCGAATGGCAGTGTATGTCACAGAAGTCAGATCCACCCAGTCCTTACATAACAAAACCTCACACAACCGAACACAACATAACCCAAACCTACGTGCCCGGACCACTAGTGCTGCCAACCGCAAAGCCAAGCATAATATACTAGAGAATACCAGAGCGTAAAAATAGACCGCTTTGCAGTGAATATTACAGAAGCCGGAGATATCCTGACCAAACCTAGCCTAAGCAAACCTAACCTAACCGAACGAAGCATAACTCAAGCTTACGTGCCTCGACCATTACTGCTGGCGTCCCCAGATACAAACGGAGTATGATAGAGCACAGTAGAGCATAGGAGTCCATAAAATGTCAGTGTCGAGCACAAAAATCGAACATACCCTGTACAAACCCACCTAAACCTAACATAGCCCAACGTAATGTAAATCTACCTAACGTTCCGCGACCAGTATTGTTGGCCTCCACATTGTCAAGCTGAGCATATCAGCGAAGTGTGAGGCGTGGAAATCCATAGAATCGCAGTCTGTAACAGAAAAGTGTAAGCTATCCAAACCTAACCTAAGATAACGTAACATAACCAAACGTATCCTAACTTAACCTATCGAGCCGAGACCACTATCACTTGAATGGCCAGAGCCAACCAGAATACAATAGAGCACTGTAGAGCGAAGGATGCCACCAAACACCAGCGAATAGGACAAATGTCATAGGCACCGCGACCCTACCAGGCCTAACCTGTCCCAACCAAACGTAGAATAACTAAACCTAACGAGACGAGGCCACTGTTGCTGCCCCCTCTCCCCCCACAGAGCCAGGCAGAGCTAATCAGAGCACAGTAGAGCGCAGAAATGTACCGAACGGCAGCTCATAGCATAAAAGTCAAAGCTATCCTCTCCTACCATAACCAAGCCAAACATAAACGAACGTAGCATAACCGAATCTAACGTGCGGAGACCACAATTACTCTCCTCCCCACAGTTCGGGCAGAGTTTAGTAGATCACAGCGGAGCACAGAAATCTATGAGTAACAGTGTATAGCACGAGAGTGAAAGCAATCCAAACTTACTCCAGGCTAATCTAACCTCTCCAAACGTATAGTAACACAACCTCACGTGTCGAGACCACTATAGCTGGCATACGCAGAAGCAGACAGGATATGCTGGAGCACAGCAGAGCGTAGAAATCGTACGCATTGCTATGTGTAGCACAAGAGTATAAGATATCCAAGCCAAACCTGACTTAAGCTAACCTAACCAAACGTATCACACCTCAACCTAGCGAGCCGCGGCCGCTACTGCTGGAATCCCCGGAGACAAGCGGAATATGATAGAGCACAGAAGGGCACAGGAACCCACATAACGTCTGTGTTGGGCACAAAAGTCAAAGCTATACTAACCCAAGCCGACTTAACGTAACCTAGCCGAAAGTAATATAACTGAACCTAACGTGCCGGAACCAGTATTGCTGGCCTCCGCAGGGTCAAGCAGAGCAAATTAGAGGAGAAAGGAGCGCAGGAATCCACATAATGGCAGTGTATAGCAGAAAAGTCCATGCTATCCAAACCTAACCTAAGCAAGCATATCATAACCGAACGTATCCTACCTCAACCAAAGGTATCGAGGCCTCAATGACTGCTTCCCCAGAGCCAAGCAGATCATACTAGAGCACAGTAGAGCGCAAAGGTACACCGTATTCCAGTGTAGAGCACAAAAGTCTAGGATATCCAAAGCTAAGCTATCTAAACGAAACCTAACGCAACCTAACGCCCCGCGGTCACAATTTTTGCCCTTCTCAGAGAAAAGCAGGGCATGCTTGATCACAGTTGTGCGTAGAAATCCCCCGAATAGCAGTGTGTAGCACAAATGTCATGGCTACGCTAGCCTAACCTAACCAAGCATAAGAAGCCAAACGCAACCTAACTAGACCTAACGTGCCTTGACCACCATTGCTGACTCCCACAGAGCCAACCAGAATGTACTAGAGCACAGTAAGGCGCAGAACCCCGCCGCATTGGAGTGTAAAGCATAGAAGACGAAGATATTCTACCTAACCTGACCAAACCTAACGTAACCAGACGCAGCATAACCCAACGTAACGTGACGATACCACTATTGCTGGAACTCCCATAGCCATGCTGAACATATTAGGGCTCTGTAGAGTGCAGGAATCCGCCGAATACAGTGTACAGCGCAAAAGGTGCTACAAGACCCTTCTATCCTAGGTAATCGTAACGCAACCTGTAACCGTAACGCAACCAAACGTTACATAGCTCAACCCAACGTGCAGTGACCACTATTCTTGGCCTCCACATAGTCGACCGGAGTATAGTCCAGCACAGTAGATCGCAGAAATCCACCGAATAACAGTCTGTGCCAAGAATGTATAGGTTAATGAAACATAACACAAACAAGTATACCCTAGCCAAGCGTAACTAAACACAACCTAACGTGCCTGGACCAGAATTTCTGGCCTCCGCAGAGACAAGTGGAATATAATAGGGGACAGTAGAGTGTGGAAATCGACCGCATTACAGTGAATAGAGCAAAAGGTAAAGGTATCCTAACCTAACCCAGACTATATTAACCTAGCCGAACGTAATCTGTCCCAACCTAACCCGCCGCGACCAGTGCTGTTGACCACCACAGGCTCAAGTGAAGCACATTAGATGAGGTTGTGGTGCAGGAATCCATAGAATCGCTGTGTATAGCAGAAAAGTCGGAGCGATACATACCTAACCCTAGCTAACATAACCTAGCCAAACGTAGCGCGTCCGTACCCAACTGCCCGAGACCACTGTTCCTGGCCTCCCCATAGCCAAGCAGAACATACTAGAGCATAGTAGAGAGCAGACATCCACCGCATTTTAGTGTACAGCACAAAAGTCCAAGGTATCATATCCTAACCCAAACAAACCTAACCGAACCAAACGTAACCTAACTCTTCATAACGCGCAGCGGCCACAGTTCCTGGCCTCCCCAGAGTAAAGCATAGCATATTAGGTCACAGTGGAGCGCAGCAATCAACCGAATGGGAGTGTATAGCACAAATTCAAGACTGTCCTGTCCTAACCTAGCCAAATATAGCGTAACCAAACGCAAGCTATCTACACTTAACGACCCTACAACGCTATTGCTGACCTCCCCAGGCCCAAGCTCAATATACTACAGCGCAGTAGATAACGGACATCCACGGCGTTTCAGTGCATAGCGCAAGGGTCGATGATAACCTGAGATAACCAGACAATGCCTAACCCAATACAACGTTGCCTGAGTCAGCATAACGTCCCAAGGCCGCCATATCTGCCTTTCCCTGAGACAAGCTGAGCATATCATATTGCAGTGGAACGCCGAAGTCCTCTGAATAGCCGTGTATATCTCAAAGGTCAAAGTTACCCTATTCTAACCTCACCAAAGGTAACATCACCAAGTGCAACATTATCCAACCTGACGTGCCTAGACCACTAGTGCTAGTTACCCTAGTGCCAAGCGGATCACACTGGAGCAAAGTAGAGCGCAGAAATCCACCTAGTAGCTGTGTATACCACGAAAGTCAGAGCTATGCAAACCTTACACAGGGAAACATAACCTAGCTAAACGTAATCCATTCCAACCTAGCGCGGCGCGACCAGTATTGCAGACCTCCACAGAGTCGAGCAGAGCACGTAAGAGCAGTGTGGATCGCAGGAAACCATAGAAACGCAGTGTACAGCTGAAAAGCGGGAGCTGCCCCCAACAAACCTAATCGTTCGTAAAATAACCAAACGTAATACAACACAACCTAAGGATACGCAACTGCTATTGCTGGCCTTGCCGGAGCCGTGCAGAGCAGAGTAGAGCTCAGAAATCCGCCGAATGTAAGTATATAACACGAAGGTCAAAGCTATCCGAAGCTAATCGAAACTAACGTAACCTAACCAAACGATGGCTAACCTATCCCAACGTGCCAAGTCCACAATTGCTGGCCTCCTCGGAGACAAGCAGAACATATTAAGGAACAGTAGAGCGCAGAAATCCCCCGAATAGCAGTATACAGCAGAAAAGTCGAAGGTATCATATCCCAGCCCAACCCAAATCAACGAAACCAAACCTAATCCAACGATATCTAGCTAAACCTAACGTGCCGCGACCATTACTGCTGGTATCCACAGAGACAATCAGAGCAGATTAGAGGTGTGTAGAACGCAGAAATCCATATGATTGCAGTGTATAGCAGGAAAGTCGATGCAATCCGAATCCAAGCAATTATACCATAGCATAACCAAACGTATCCTATCTCAACCTAATGTGCCGAGACCACTATTACTGGCGTACTCACCGCCAAGTGGAACATACTAGAGCACTGTATAGCGTAGATGTCCATCGCATTACAGAGTAAAGCACAAAAGTCAAAGATACGTTATCATAACATGACCTAACCTAACCCAACCAAACGTAGCATAACACAAAATAATGAGCCGATACCAATATTGCTGTCTTTCCCAGTGTCAGGCTGAACATATTAGAGCACATTAGAGGGCTGAAATCCGCCTAATGGCAGTGTACAGAGCAAAAGTCAAAGATATCCTCTCCTAACCGAGCCAAGCTTAACATAACCGAAAGTAATCTAACTCAATCTAACGTGCATCGACCACTGTTGTTGGGCTCCCTAGGGTCGAGCGGGGTATGGTACAGCAGAGTAGAGTGCACAAATCAAACGAATAACTGTTTATAACACGAAAGTCAAAGTCACACTATCCTAACCTAACCAAACTGATATAACCAGAAGTAATATATCAGTGACTGTCGTGCCGCGACCACTATTGCTGTCCTCCCCGGAGTAGTATGGAGTATAGTAGAGAACAGTAGACAGTAGAAATTCACCTTGTAACAGTGTATACCACGAAAGTCAAAGCTATCCATGCCAAACCAAAACTAACGTAATATAACAAACGCCGCGTATATCAACCTAACGTGCCGCTACCGTTATTGCTGGCCTCCACAGTGTCAAGCGGAACACGTTAGTGGAGAGTAGGACTCAGAACTCCACATAATCGCAGTGTATATCATAAAGTCAAAGCAACCCAAGCCTAACGCAGACCAACAGAACATAGCCAAACATAGCCTGCCTTAGCCTAACATGCCGAGACCGCTATTCTTTCCATCCCCAGAGACAAGCAGGACATAGTAGAGCGCAGTAGAGCGCAGAAGTCCACCGAATGGCTATGTACAGCGCTAAAGATAAAGCTATCCTGACCAAACTCAGTTTGACCCAACCTAACCAAACGTAATCTGATTCAACATAACGTGCCGAGGCCACTATTGCTGTCCTTTCCAGAGCCAAGCTGAAAATATTAGAACACTGTAGGGCGCAGGGACGTACCTAATGGCGGACTATATCGCTGAAGTCGAAGCTACCCACTCCTAGCCTATCCAATCGTGACATAACCGAACGTAACCTAAATCATCCTACCGTGCCGCGAGCACCGTCGCTGGCCTACCCAGAGCCAAGCAGAACACGTTCGTGAAGAGTAGAACGCAGGAATCTACCCGCTTTCCCCCCCCCCCCCCCCCCCCCATGAAAGAAGCAGGACATACTACAGCACCGCAAAGCGCCGAAGTCCTCAGAATAGCTGTGCACATCGCAAAGTTAGTGTTACCCTAACCAAGCGTAGCCCAACCCAGCATAGCCGGAGGTAACCTGACCCAACCTAACACGCCGCAAACAATATTACTGGCCCCGCAGAGCCAAGCACAACACTCTGGTGAAGAGTAGACCGCAGAACTATACAGAATTGCAGCGTATATCAGAATAGTCAAAGCTACCCAAACCTAACGCAAACCAACACATCATATCCAAGCATAGCCTAAGTCGAGCTAAAGTGCCGAGACCGCTATTGCTGCCCTACCCAGAGCCAAGCTGGTCATACTAGAGCACTGTAGAGCCCAAAAATCCGACGAATAGCAGCGTACAGCACAAAAGTTGAAGCTACCCTGACCAAACATTGCCCAGTCTAATATAACCGAACGTAACCAGACTAAATATAACGAGCCGGGACCGCTATTGCTGGCGTTCCCGGAGCCAAGCTGATAAGGTTAAAGCGCTGCAGGGCGCAAAAATACACCTAATAGCAGACTATAGCTCTAATGTCAAAGCTATCCTCCTCTAACCAAAACCAACAATAACATAACCAAGCATAACATAACTGAACCTAACCGAGACCGCTACTGTTGCCCGACCCAGAGACATACTAGAGCACAGTAGAGTGCGGAGGTCTTCCGAATAGCAGTGTATGGCACAAAAGGTAAGATATCCTGACCAAACTTAGCCTGACCCAATCTAACCGGACGTAACCTGACACATCATAACGTGCCGGGACCACTATTGCTGTGATTGCCAGAGCC
Organism: Eufriesea mexicana; assembly: GCF_001483705.2. Taxonomy (NCBI): domain Eukaryota; kingdom Metazoa; phylum Arthropoda; class Insecta; order Hymenoptera; family Apidae; genus Eufriesea; species Eufriesea mexicana. Next base: position 21,331 of record NW_016908870.1, on the reverse strand, counting down.
AGGCTGAAAATATTAGAGCACTGTAGGGTGCAGGATGCATCTAATAGCAGACAATAGCACTATAGCCGTAGATATCCTCTCCTAACCCAAAGAATCGTAACATTACCAATCGTATCCCAGCTTGCACCTACGTGCCGCGGCCACCCTTACTGGCCTCCCAAGAGACCAGCAGGAAAGACTAGAGGGCAGTAGAGCTCAGAAATCCATCGAATAGCTGTGCGCAGCACAAAAGTTAAAGCTATCCTTACCAAACATAGCCTAACCCATCCTAGTCGGACGTAGCCTGACTCATCATAACGTGGCGAGAGCAATAATACTGGCCGACCCCGTGGCGAGCAGTGTACAGTAGAGCAATGTAGATCACAGTAGAGCACAGAACGCCGTCAAATAGCAATGTACGGCACAAAAGTCTAACATACCCTAACCTAGCCATGCCTAACCGGACCAATCCAAGCGTAGAGTTACTAGACCTAACGTGCCGCGACCACTATTGCCGGGTTCCCCAGATGCAAGCTGAATATAATATAGTACAGTAGAGCACGCAGGTCCATAGGGTGGCAGCGTACAGCACGACGGCCAAATATATCCTAACCCATCTGAAACAAACATAACCTGACCAAACGGGACCTAACACAGCCTAACGCGCCGCGGCCACTATTTCTAGAATTCCCAGAGCAAAGCATGGTATGTTAGATCACAGTAGAGCACAGAAAAGCACCGGATGTTACTTCTGAACCTAACGCGCCGAGACCACTATTGCTTGCCCCCCAGTGCCAAGTACTATCATATACTAACCTAGCAAATCCTGACCTATCCGAACGTAATATAACTCAAAATATCGTGTCGCTACCACTATTGCTGGGCTCCGCAGATTCGAGCAAAGTATAGTAGAACACAGTACAGCGATGGATTCTACCTAATGACAATTTGCAACAAGAAAGTCGAAGCTATTCTAGTCTAACGCAACGTATCCTAACAAAATCGAACGCGCTCAAACACAACCTAACGTGCCGCCACCACAATTACTGGCCTCGCTAGTGTCGACCAGTCGCTAGTAGAGCAATGCAGAGCGCAGACATCGTTCATGTAGCAGTGTATAGCACAATGGTGAAAGATATCCTGTTCAAACGTGGCCAAACGTAGCGTAACCAAACGTATCCTTGCACAACATAACGTGCCGAGACTACCATTGCTGGCTTCCCAGAGACAATCAGGGCATATTAGGGCAACGAACAGCGCAGAAATTCACCGAATAGCAGTGTACAGCACAAAAGTCAAAGCTATCTACTCCTAACCGACACAAACTTAACCGAACCAAACGTAATCTAACACATACTAAAGTGCCGTGAAAACTATTCCTGGCATCATAAGAGTTCAGCAGAGCATAGCACAGCAATCTGGAGGGCAAAAGTCAAGCGAAAAGCAGTGTGTGACGCAAAAGTCAATTCTATCCTGTCCTAACCTATCTTAACTTAATATAACCAAACGTAACCTAACTTAAGCCAACGTGCCGAGACCACACGTGCAGGCCTCCCCAGATTCAAGCTGAATATGCTAGAGTAAAATAGAGAGCAGAAAGCCAACAAACAGCATTGCATAGCACAGAAGTCAAAGATACCCAGACCTAACCTAACACAACCGGGAATAACCAAACGTGGCCTAACACGACGTAACTTGCCGATACCAGCATTGGCGGCCCTCCCAGAGCCAACGTGAACATATTACGGCACAGTAGAGCGGAGAAATCCGCCGAATAACAGTGCGTAGTGCAGGAGCCATAGCTATCCCCTCCTAACCTAGCCAAACGTAGCGTAACCAAACGTAACGTAACTCATCCTATCGTGCCGAGACCACGATTGCTGGCCTTCCCAGAGCCAAGCAGGACGTACTGGAACACACTAGAGCGCTGAAATCCACCGAATAACATTTTATAGCACAAAAGTCAAAGCTATCCCATCCTTACATAGTCAGACTTTACATACCCAAACGTAACATAAGTCAAACTAACGTACCGCGACCACCACTGCTGGCCCGCACGGAGCCAAGCAGAATATACTGGAGCACAGCGGTGAGCAGAAATCCAGCGTATTGTAATGTATAGCATAAGAGTCGATCATATCCTGACCTAACCGGACCTTACCTAACCAATCCATACGTAGTAATGCTCAACCCAACTTTAAGAGACCAATATTGCTTGCCCCCTCAGAGAAAAGCATACCATATTAAAGCACATTAGAGGGAAGGAATGCACCGAATAGCTGTGAATAGCACAAATGTCAGAGTAGCCTCTGCTAACGTAGCCAAGCGCAGGACAGCCGAACGAGTCCTAACGCAAACTAACATGACGAGGCCGCCATTTTTGTCTCCCACAGAGACAAGCAGAATGTACTAGAGCACAGTAGAGCGCAGAATACCACCGCAACGTAGTGAAAAGCACAAAAGACGAAGATAACCTAATCTAACCTGACCTAACCAAACCTATCCAAACGTAGCATAACTCAACATAGCCTGGCGCGACCAGGCCCTCTGGCTTCGCCAGGGCCAAGCGGGACGTAGCAGAGAACAGCAGATCACAGAAATCCACCGGATAATAGTCTATAGTACGGAAGTAAGAGGTACTCTAACCAAACGTATCCCATCCCAATCAAACCAAACGTAACGTAACTCAAACTAACGTGCCACGACCGCAACTGCTCGCCACTCCATAGTCGAGCAGAGGACAGTAGAGGAATGTAGACATCGGGAATTCTCAGAATATCAGTATACAGCACAAAAGTCAAGATTATCCTGCCCACGCAATCCTACCGTAACCCAACGAAACGTAACTTAACTCAACCGAACCTACCGAGATCACTATAAGCGGTCACCACAGAGCCAAGCGGAACATACTAGAGCATAGCAGAGCGCAGAAATCCACCGCATTGCTGTGTATGGCAAGACAATCGGGGATATACAAACCTTACCTGACACTATGTAACCCAACCAATCGCAGCACAACTAACATGCGGTCCCGAGACCACTAGTGCTGGACTCCAAAGCGCCAATGAGAATATATTACAGCGCAGCAGAGCACAGAAAGCCACTGCACCGCAGTGTATAATACAAGAGTCTAACGTACCCTGTCCTAACATGACCTAACCTAAGCTAACCAAACGTAGTGTAACTCAACACATCGTGACGTGCCCAATATTGCCGGCCTCCTGAGAGCCAAGCAAAATATTGTAGAGCACTGTAGATCACGGAAATCCACTGAATAGCAATGTGTGGCACCAAAGTCAAACACGTCATGAACCAACCTGACCTAACCCAACCTATCGAATCGTAGCGCAAATCAACATAACGTGCCAATACCATAATTGCTGGCCTCCACAGAGGCAAGCAGAATGCACTAGAGCACAGTAGAGCCCAGAAATCCACCGCACTGGTGTATATAGAACGAAAGTCGGAGATATCCTAACCTAATGTGACTAAACCTACCCAAATCAAACGTAACATAGCTAAACCTAACGTGCCGAGAGCACTATTGCGAGCCTCAACAAAGCCAAGCAGAAATTATTAGAGCACAGTAGAGCGCAGGAATCTGTCGTAAGCAGCTAATAGCACGGTAGTCTAATCTATCCTATCCTAATCCAACCTATCGAATCGTAGCGCAAATCAACATAACGTGCCAATACCATAATTGCTGGCCTCCACAGAGCCAAGCAAAATATACCGGAGCACACTGGAGCGCAGAAATCCACCGCACTGCAGTGTACAGAACGAAAGTCAAAGATACCCTAACCTAACCTTGCCTAACAGAACCTAACCAAACGTGGTCTGACTCAATATTACGTGCCGTGACCGCAATTGGTGGCACTCGTAGAGACAAGCAGAGCACATTAGAAAACTGAAATACACCTAATAGCAGTATGTAGCACAAAAGTCAAAGTAGCCTATCCTAACCTGACCTAACCTAACCTGGCGAAGCGTAACACAACTCAAAATAACGTGTCGCGACAACGCTGCTGGCCTCCCCATAGAAAAAAAGAATATCCTAGAGCGCAGCGGAGCGCATGTGTCCACGGTATTGCAGTGTATAGCACATAGGTCGAACGTATCCTGTCCTTATCTGCCCTAACCTAAACTATCCAAGCGTAATGTAACATAACATAACGTGGCGAGACCTATATTGCTAGCCACCGTAGAGCCAAGCAGAACATATTACAGCGCAGTGGAGCGCAGCAGTGCACACAACAGTAGTGAATGTCACAAAACGCTGTCCTATTCTGTCCTAGCGTAACAAAACGTGTCATAAGCAAACGTAGCTTGACTAGGCCTAACGTGCGGAGACCACTATAGCTGGCCTCCCCACAGGCAGGCAGATAATATTAAAAAGAGCCGAGCGCAGAAATCCGCGAATAGCAGTGTATAGCACAAAAGTCTAGGCTATCCAGTGCTACCCCCACCAAACATAACATAACCGAAAGTAGTATAGCACAAACTAACGTACCGAGACCATCATTGTTGGCATCGCTGGAGCCAAATAGAGTATACTAGAGCACAGCAGAGCGCAGAAGTACACCGCATTGCAGTGCATAGGGCAAAAGTCGAAGATACCATAACCAAACCTGACCTACCCTAACCAGACCAAACGTAGAATACCATAAGTTAGCGTGCCGCGACCACTGCCCTGGCCTCCCCATATATAAGTAGAATGTAGTAGAGTACAGTAGCTCACAGGGATCCACCCGATGACAGTGCCTACCACGAAAGTCAAAGCTATGCTTGCCAAACTTGACCAAACCTAATCAAACCAAATGTAGCCTAACTCAAGCTAACGTGCCTTGGCCACCACTGCTCGCTCCCCACAGTCAAGCGGAGTATAGTAGAGCGATGCAGGGGGCGGAAAAGCTCCGAATAGCAGTGTATAGCACAAAAGTCAGAGAAATCTCAACCAAACCTTCCTAACGTAGCACAACGGTATGTAACCTAACTCAAGCTAACGCGCCGAGGCCACAATTACTGGCCACCGCAAAGCCAATCAGAATATACTAGAGCACAGTAGAGGGCTGAAATCCAGTGCATTGCTGTGCGTACCGCAAAAGTGAAAGGAACACTAATCTGACCTGACGTAACATAACCTATCCAACCGTATTGTAACTCAACATAACGTGACGAGACCAATATTGCTGGCCTCCACAGAGCCAAGCAAAACATGTTATAGCACAGCAGAAAGCAGTTTATAGCACAAAAGTCGAGGCTACCGTGTCCTAACCTAGCCAAACGTAACGTAAGCGTACTTAATATTTCTCAACGAAAAGCGTCGATACTACTATCGCTGGCCTCCCCAGAGCCAAGCAGAATATACTATATCGGAACAGAGTGCATAAATCCGCCGCCTTTCACTCTATAGCACAAAAGTCAAAGATACGATATCATAACACAGCCAAGCGTAACACAACTAAACGAAACCTGACACAACATAAAGTGCCGCGACCACTATTTCTGGCCCCCGCGGGGTCAAGCAGAAATTGCTGTAGCACAGTAGAGCGCTGAAGTCCACCGCATTGTAGTGTATAGCACAAGAGTCACAGATATCCTTACCTAAAATGACAAAGCCTAACCTGACCAAACGTAGTCTAACTCAACATAACATGCCGCGAACTGTATTAATAGCCTCCGTGGAGCCAGGCGGAGCACATAAGAGCTCATTAGAGCGCCGAAATCCAACGAATAGCAGTGTACAGGACAAAAGTCAAAGGAGCCTATCCTAACATAGCAAAACGTGGCATGGCCAAACGTAGCCTAACTCAGCCTAACATGGCCGTACGAGGATTGCTGGCCTCGACAGGCGCAAGCAGTACGTACTGGAGCACAGTAGAGCGCGGAATCCACCGCATTTCAGTGAAGAGCACAAAGGCAGAAGATATCCTAAGCTAACCAGGCATAACCTATCCTAACCAAACGTAGCATATCTCAACATGACGTGCCGCGAACACTGCTCCTGGCCTCCACAGATACAAGCAGAATGTAATAGAGAACAGAAGATCACAGGTACACACACTATAGCAGTGTAAAGCACATTGGTCTATGAAGCCTATCCCAACATATCCAAACGTAACTTACCCGAAAGAAGCCTAACTCACACTAACATGACCAGAACAGTATTGCTGTCCTCCAAAGAGACAAACAGAACATATCACAGCACAGTTTAGGGCAGAAATCTACCTAATAGCAGTGTATGGCACAAAGGTCTGAGCCATCCTCTCCTAACATGGCCAAACGCGTCATAAGCAAACGTAGCGTAACTCAACCCAACGCGCCGAGACCACTATTGTTGGCCTCCACAGAGAGAAGCATAGTATAATAGAGCGGAGTGGAGCGCATAGATCCACGGCTTTGCAGTGTAAAGCACATAAGCCACACATATCCTGACCTAAGCTGACCTTTCATAACCAATCCAAGCGTAGTGTAACATAACATTACGTGGCGATACAAATATTGCTGACATCCCCAGAGACCAGCGAAACATATTAGAGCGCACTTCATTGAAGAAATTCACCGAATAGCAGTGTACAGCGCAAGAGTGAATGCTCTCGTATCCTAACCTAGCAAAACGTGACATAAACACACGAATCACTTCTGAACCTAACGCGCCGAGACCACTATTGCTTGCCCCCCAGTGCCAAGTAGAGCATACTGGAGCTCAGTAGAGCGCAGAAAACCACCGCATTGCAGTGAATAGCGCTAAAGCCGAATATGTAATAACCTAGCCGGAACTAATGAAGCATAGGCACACGTAGCATAAATCAACATGACGTGCCGCGGCCACAATTGCTGGCCATCTCAGGGTCAAGAGGAATATAGTAGAGCACAGTAGATCACAGGAATCCACCACACAACAGTGTATACTACGCGAGTCAAAGATGCCCTAACCAAACCAATCGTAACATAACACTACATAACTTGCCACGACCACCCTTGCTCGCCTCCATAGAGTCGAGGGGAATTGCACCGGATAGCTGTGTACAGCGTATTCGTCAAAGAAACCCTAACCAAGCATTCCTAACTTAACCTAACGTACCGAAGCCTAACTAAACCTAACGAGCTGAGGCCTCAAATACTGGCCGCCCTGAACCAAGCAGAGCATATTAGAGCGCAGTAGGGTGCAACATTCCACTGAATAAATGTGTATAGCGCAAAAATATAACATACCCTATCCAATCCTGAACAACGTAGCATAAGCGAACGTAGCGTAGCACAACCTAGCGCGCCGAGACCAGTATTGCTGGCATCCCCAGAGCCAAGCAGAATATTTCACGGCTCAGAAAAGCGCAGAATTCTGCCGCTCTGCCGTTTATAGCACGAAAGTCAATGATATCCTGACCTAACGTGGCCGAAACTGATCTAACCAAGCGTAGTCTAACCAAACATAACGTGCCGCGACAGCTACTGATGGATTTCGTACAGTCAAGCAGAGCATATTGCAGCAAACTAGAGCGCAGAAATACACCTAATATCAGCGTATGGCACAAAAGTCAAAGCAGCCTATCCTAACCTGACCTAACCTAACCTAACCAAACGTAGCCTAACTCAAAATAAAGCGCCACCATCAATATTTCTCGCCTCCCCAGTGTCGCGCAGAGTGCAATATAGAAATGTTGAGCGCTGAAATCCACCGAACTGCAGTGCATAGCACAGAGGTCAAATAAATCCTAACCAAGCTTTGCTAACTTACCATAACGAAACGAAGCATGACTCACCCTAACGTGCCGAGACCACTATTCATGACTACCCCAGAGCCAGCTGAACATATTACAGCGCGGTGGAGCGCGGCAGCGCTCCCAATAGCAGAGAATGGCACAAAATTCCGAGCTACTCTACCCCAACGTAAACAAACACGTCATATGCGAGCGTAGCCAAACTAAACCTAACGCGCGGAGACCACTGTTGCTGTCCCCCCAGAGCCAAACAGTAAACATTAGATCGCAGTAGAGCGGAGGAATCTGTGAAAAACGGTATATAGCAGAGAAGTATGAACTCTCCTGTCTTAACATAACCAAACGTGGCACAGCTCAAACTAACATGAACTGACCGCCGCTGCTGGCTACCGCAGAGCCAAGCGTAATGTACTAGAGCGAAGTAGAGCGCAGAGATACACCGCATTGCAGTGTATGACCATAAAGTCAAAGATATCCAAACCGTACCTGACCTAACGTAACCTAACCAATCGTAGCATATCGCATCATAATGTGCCGAGGCAACTGTTGCTGCCCTCCGCGGAGACAAGCAGAGCATATTGGAGCACATTAGAGGGCAGACATCCACCGAATAGCAGTGAAAAGCACAGACGTCAAAGAAGCCTATCCGAATACATCCAACCTTAGCATAACCAGGCGTAACATAACTCAACCAACCGTACAGCGACCACAAATGCCGGCCTCAACAGGGTCGAGCAGAACGTACTAGAGGACAGTAGGGCGCCGAAGTCCATAGGAATGCAGTGTATAGCAAAGAAGTCATATCCACCCAGACTTTACCCACGCAATCGTAACCGAACCGAACGTAGCATACCTCAACAAAACGTGCTGCGGGCACTATTTCTGGCCTCCCCAGGACCAAGCAGAATGTTGTAGAGCGCATACTAGCGCGGAAATCCACTGAACAACGGTGTATAACACGAAAGTCAAAACCAACCATACCGAAAATAAACCAACCTGAACTAACCAAACGCAACCTAACTCAACCTAACCTGCTGAGACCATTGCTGCTGGCATTCCCAACGCTATGCGTAATATAGTAAAGCACAGTACAGCGCAGGGATATTCCGAATAGTAGTGTATAGCATGAAAGTCATAGTCAACCCGGCCGAGCTTAACCATACCTAACATGACCCAACGTAGTATATCTCAACTTAATATGCGGAGACAACTGTTGCTGGCCCCGCAGGGACAAGCAGAAACTACAAGAGCACACCAGATCGCAGAAACCCACTGCATTGCAGTGTATAGCGCGAGAGTCAAACGCATCCTGGCACAACTTTGCCTAACCTAACCTTTCGGAACGTAGTGTCGCTCAACTTAACGTGACGACACAAATATCGCTGGCCACCCAGATCCAAGCAGAACACATTGGAGATTGTTTGAGCGCGAACATCCACCGAATAACCGTGAATAGCACAAATGTCGTAGTTGCCTATCCTAACCTTGTCAAACGTAACATATCCGAACTCATCTTAACTCTTCCTAAGACGAGGAGACCACTATTGCTGCCCTCCACTGAGACAAGCAGAATATACCAGAGCACTGCAGATCGCAGAAATCCGCCGCATTGCAGTGAATAGCACAAAAGCCGTAAATATCCTAACATAACCTACCCTAACCTAACCAAACCAAACGCTGCATAACCCAAAAGGACGTGCCGCAACCACTGATGCCGGTCTCCACGGAGCCAAGCAGAATTTAGTAGTGCACGCGAGATCTCACCAACCCGCCGGATAATAGTGTATAGCATGAAATACCAAGCCACCCTGACGAAACATAACGTAGCATGACATGATGAAACGTAGCCTCAATCAACATAACGTGCCGCGACTACTGCTGGCCTCCCCAGCAGCATGCAGAACATAGTAGAGCACAGTCAATTGCACAAATCCTCCGAATAGCAGTGTATGGCACGAAAGTCAAATAAAACCTGACCGAGCTTGACATAACCAAACCTAACAAAACGTAGCCTACCACAACACAACGTGCCGCGGCCACTATAGCTGGCCTCTCCAAGGCCAAGCAGAATGTAATAGGGCGCAGTCGAGCGCAGAAGTCCATCGAACAGCAGTGTATGGCACGAAGGCCAAAGATACCGTTACCGAAATTGTCCCAACCTAAACTAACCAAACGTAACATATCACACCCGAACGTGCCGAGATCAATATTGCTGGAATTCCGAAGGCTAAGCATAACCTAGTAGAGCAGAGTACAGCGCAGGAATATTCCGAATAGCAGTGTATGGCACGAAGGTCTAAGTTGCATGGTCGAGTTTAATATAACCTAATCAATCTAAAGGTAGTGTAACTGGACATAACGTGACGAGACCAATATTGCTGGCATCCAAGGGCCAAGCAGAGCATATTAGAGTGCATTAGAGAGCAGAAATCCGGGGAATAGTAGTGTATCGCACAAAAGACAAAGTAGCCTCACTTAACCTTGCCAAACGTAACATATATAAACGTAACCTAAACCATCCTTACATGATGAGGCCACTATTGCTGGCCCCCATAGAGACAAGCTGAATGTGCTAGAGCACAGTAGTTTGCAGAACTCGACCGCATTGCAGTGAACTGCACATAAGTCGGAGGTATCCCGACCAAACCTGACCGAACCAAACCTAACCAAGCGTAGCCTAGCACAACGCAACGTGCCGCAAACAATGCTTCGGGCCTCTCCAGAGCCAAGCAGAATGCAGTAGAGCAATGGAGGTCACAGGAATACACGGAATAACAGTCTACAGTACGAAAGTCAAATACACAATAAACAAATTGAACCTAACATAACATAACCGGACGCAACCTAACACAATCTGACGAGCCACGACCACCATTGCTAGACCCCCAGAGTAGAGCAGAGTGTAGTAGAGCAATGTGGAGCGCGGACAGCCTCTGAATAGCAGCGCAGAGCACAAAAATCGAAGAGACTGCTACCAAACAGGGCAGAATCAAGCATAACCAAACAGAGCATAACTCAACGTAACGTGCGGCGACCACTACTGATGGCCCTCGTAGAGGCAATCGGCGCATATTAGAGCACATTAGAGTGCAGAAATCCACCGAATAGCGGTGTACAGCACAAATGCCAGAGTAGCATGTCCTAACCTAGCCATACGTAACACACACAAACGGATCCTAACTCAGCCTGGCAGGACGGGACCGCTGTTGATGGCATCCACACATACAAGCAGAACATATGGGAGTACAGTATTGCGCAGAAACCGACCACATTGCAGTGAATAGCACAGAAGCCGTAGATACCGTAGCATAACATGTCCCAACCTAACATGACCGAACATAGCATAGCTCAACCTACAGTGCTGAGACTACTGTTGCCGGCAGCCCCAGAGGCAGGCAGGACATGCAAGAGCACACTGAAGCGCAGATGTCCACCGGATAGCAATGTATAGCATAAGAGTCAAAGCTATCCTATACCTACATACCCAGCCTTCACATAACTCAGCCTAGCGTACCCCGAGCACCATCTCTGGCCTACACAGCGTCGAGCAGAATTTACTAGAGGAAAACCCAAAAGTCCACAGAAACGCAGCGTATAGCACAAACGTCGCACCTATCCAGACCAATCCCAAGCTAACGTAACCTGACCAAACGTAGCCTACCTCAACACAACATGCCGCGGCCGCTATTTCTGGCCTCCCCAGGGCCAAGCAGAATGTTGAAGTGCGCAGTCGAGAGCAGAAACCCACCGAACATCAGTGTATAACACGTATGTCGGAGCTACCGTTACGGACCTTACCCCAAACTTAAATAACCGAACATATCCTAACTCAACCTAACGTGCCTAGACCAATAATGCTGCCCTGCCCAGAGCGAAGCAGATAATACTAGAACACTGCATAACGCAGAAATTCACCGCTTTGCAGTGCAGAGCTCAAACGGCGAACACAAACTGACAGAACATAGCCTCACCTAACCTGATCCAACGCAGAGCAACTCAACATAACGTGACGAGACCAATGTTGTTGGCCTCCCACGGCCAAGCACAGCATGTTAGAGGGCATTGGGGCGCAGAAATCCACCGAAAACGGTGCACAGCGCAGAAGACAAAGCTACACTATCCTAACCTTGCCAATCGTAACATAAACGAACATAACCGATCGCAACCTAACATGCCGAGTACACAACTGCTGGCCTGCACAGCTCCACGCATTACATACTAGAGCACTGTAGAGCGGAGAAATCCACGGAACATTACCGTACAGCACAAACTTCAAAGCTGCCCTATCCTAACGTAGACAACCGTAACTTAACCGAACTTACCCTAATTAAGGACAACGTGACAAGACATCCATTTCTGGCCACCCCAGGGCCAAGGGTAACATATTAGAGCGCAGTAGAAAGCAGAAATCCATCTAATAACAGTGTGTAGCGCGAAAGTCATAGATCGCCTTACCGTATATAGCACAACACATACCCAAACCAAACGTAACACAACCCAGCCTAACGTGAAGGGACCACTATTGCTGGTCTCCCCGGAGCGAAGCAGAACATACCAGAGCACAGAGGGGCGCAAAAATCCGCCGAAGGGCAGGGTAGAGCATAAGAGTCAAAGCTATCCTATCCTAACAAAGCCAATCGTGTCATAACCAGACGAAACCTAATTCGACCTAAAGTGTCGAACTAACTATTGGTGGCCTCCGCGGAGACAAACAGTATATACCAGTGAAGAGAAGAGCGCAGAGACCCGCCGCATTGCAGTCTATAGCACAAAAGACAGAAATATCAAATCCCTACCTGGACTAAGCTAAACCAAACAAGCTTGCACTATTTCAACACAATGTGCCGAGACCACTAATGCAGGGCTCCCCAGAGCAAAACAGAACATACTATGGTACAGTCGGGCGCAGATATCCACCGAACAGCAGTCTTCAGCACAAAAGTCAAAGCTGACCTGTCCTAACCTATCCAATCGTAATATGACCAAACGTAATCTAGTTAAACCTAACGTGATGCGATGACTATTTCTGGCCTCCCCAGAGCCATGCAGAACATATTAGGGGAGAGTAGGGCGCAGAAATATATACAATAGCAGTGTGTAGCACAAAAGTCAAAGCTATCCTCTCCGAACATAGCCAATAGTAACGTAACCAAGCGTAACATAACTCATTCCAACGAGCCGATACCACTATAGCTGGCCTGTCCGCAGGCAGGAAGAACACGTAAGATGGCAGTAGAACTCAGAGTTCCATCGAATCGCAGTGCATAGCACAAAAGTCAAAGACACCCTGTCCTCACATAACCAATCGTCACATAACCACGCGTAACCTTACTCAGCCTAACATGCAGAGACCAAGATTGCTGGCCTCCACAGAGCCAAGCAGAAAATGTTAGAGCACAGTGGGTTGCAGAAATCCACCGAATAGCAGTGCATAGCGCAAAAGTCAAAGCTGCCATGTCCTATCCTAAGCATACGTAACGAAACCAAATGTACCGTGAACCATCCTGTCGCGGCGAGACCTCTATTGTTGCCTTCCCCAGATACAAGCAGAACATACTAGAGGAGAGTAGAGCGCAGTAATCCATAGAATATCAGTGAATAGCACAAAAGTCAAAGTTACCCGAACCTAGCCCAAACTTACGTAACCTAACCAAACGTAGCCTAACTCAACATGACGCGTCCCGACCACTATTTCTGCCCGCCTCAGAGCCGTGATGAACGTATTAGAGCACAGTAGAAAGCAGAGTTCCCTCGAAGAGCAGTATATAGCACAGAAGTCATAGCTACCCTATCCTAACATAACCAAACGTTACATAACCAAACGTAGCGTAACGCAATCCAACATGCCGGGATCACGGTTTTTGACTCCCTAG
>NW_016908870.1:0-7070 GCF_001483705.2 Eufriesea mexicana | reverse complement strand
AAAGGTCAAAGGTACACTATCGTATGCTATCCAAACGTAGCGTAACCGCACGTGTCATAACCCAACCTAACGTGCCGAGACCACTATTGCTGGCCTCTCTAGAGCGAAGCAGAACACTTCAGAGCAAAGTAGAGCGCAGAAATGCACCGAATAGCGGTGTGTAGCTATAATGTCAAGGCCGACCTGTCCGAACATAGCTAACCGCATCATTGCCAATCGTAAGATAACTCAACTTAACATGCCGTGACCACTATTGCTGTCCTACCCGTGCCCAAGCAGAATATTGAGAGCACGGTATAGCACAGCATTCCGCCGAATAACAATGTATAGTGCGAAAGTCAAAGCTATCCAAACCGAAATTTGCAAAACCTAATATAACCAAACGTAATCTAAGTCAACCTAAGGTGTCGAGACCACTATAGCTGGCCTCCACTGATCCAACGATAGAATATTAGAGAACAGTAGTACACAGAAATCCAACGCATAGCAGTGTACAGTACAAAAGTCAAAGCAATCGTACCTTAACCTAATCAAACCTAACGTAACCAAACGTTACATAACACAAACTAACTTGCCGGGGCCTCTATCGCCGGCCTCGCGAGAGCCGAGTAGAACATTTTAGCATAGGCGAGGGCAAAGAAATCCATGGAACCGCAGTGGAAAGCAGAAATAACAAATATATCCGAACCTATACCAAACTAACGTAACCAAACCTAACGCAGCCTTACTCAACATAACGTGCCGCGACCTCTTCTGCTCGCCTGGTCAGGACGACGGAGAATATAGCAGAGCACAGTAGAGGGCAGGAATCCACCAAATAGCCGCGTGTAATACGATAGTCAAAGGTACCCTGGCCGAACTTCTCGTAACCTAACCTACCCCAACGTAACATAATACAGATTAACGTGCCGAGAGCACGATTGCCTGCCTACCCGGAGCCAAGCAGAGTATATTAGATCATAGTAGGAGGCAGTAATACTCCGGATAGCAGTGTAAAGCAGTGAATTAAAACCCATCCATCCCTAACATAACCAAACGCAGTTTCACCAAACGTACAACGATACAACGTTACGCGCCGAGAACAATACAGCTGCCCCCCCCCTCAGTGCCAGACAGAGCACATTAGAGGACAGCCGAGCGCAGAAATCCAACGAATACCTGTGTACAGCACAAAAGTCAAAGCTGCCACATCCTTCCCTAGCAAATCGTGACATAGCCAAACGTACACTAATTCAACATAACGTGTCGAGACAACTATTGTCGGCCTCCGCAGAGACAAGCAGTGTATAATAGGGAATAGTAGAGCGCAGGAATTCTCCGCATTCCCGTTTATTGCTCAAAAGTCGAAGATATCCCACCCTAAGTTGGCCTAACCTAATTTAACCAAACGTTTTCTAACTCAGCCTATCGTGCCGGGACCATTATTGCCGTCCTCTCCAGAGACAAGCAGAAAGCATTAAGGCACCGTAGGGCGCAGAAATCCACTGAATATCAGTGTATACTACAAAAGCCGAAGCTATCCTACACTAACCTAGCCAAACGTAACGAAACGAAACGTAACATACTTCAACCTAACATGCCGAGACCACCATTCCCGACCCACACGAGCCAAGCAGAATATAAGAGAGTAGAGCGGTGCGCAAATATCCATGTGGCCGCAGCGTATAACACAAAAGTCATAGCAACGCTATCCTAACCTAACCGAACTTAACACAGCCGAAAGTAACATAACTCAAACTAACGTGCCGAGGACACTATCCCTGGCATCCGCAGGGCCAAGCAGTATATACTAGAGCAAAGTAGAGGGCAGAGATCAACAGCATTGCAGTGGAAAGCACAAAAGTGGAAGATATGCTGACCTGTACTGTCCTAACCCAACACAACCAAGCGGAGTATAACTCTACATAACGTGCCGCGACCACTACTCCTGGCCTTTGCAGGAGCAAGTAGTATACAGTAGAGCAGAATAGCGCGCAGAAATCCATCAAATAGCAGTTTATATCACGAAAGCCAAAGCTCAACTTACCGAAATTAACCTAACCGACTCTAACGAATCGTGAAACAACAAAACCTATCGTGCCGCAACAACTGCTGCTGGCCTTCCCGCAGCCATACAGTACGCAGTAGAGCTCAGTGGATCACAGAGATACACCGAAAAGCAGTGTATAGCACTGAAGTCAAAGATATCCAAAACCAACCTGACCAAACTTATCCTAAGCAAACGTAGACCAACTCAACATAACCTGACGCGACCATTACTGCTGGCCTCCCCAGGGCCAAGCAGAATATGGGAGAACACAGTGGCTCGCTCGAATCCACCGACTAACTGTGTAAAGCACGAAAGTCAAAGCAATCCTAACCGTACGTAACTCAACCTAACCGAATAGAACGTAACCTAACGCAACCTAACGTGCCTAGATCATTATTTGTGGCCTCCCCAGAGGAAAGCAGAAGGCGTTAGAGCACAGTGGAGCGCAGAAATCCACAGAGCAGCGGTAGTACAAAAGTCTAAACAATCCTGTCTTAACCACGCCAAACGTAACGAAGCCAGACGAAATCTAACACAAACTTACATGCAGAGGCCTCTATTGCTGGTCTCCACACAGCCACGCAGAATATACTTGAGCACTGTATAGCGCAGGAACTCTCCGCATTGTGTTGTATGGCAAGCAAGACGAAGTTATCCTAAACAATGCTGGCCCATCCTAACCAAACCAAACGCAGTTTTGCTCAACACAACGAGCCGAGACTGATATTTCTGGCAGCCTCAGAACCAAGCTGAGCATGCCAGAGCACGGCAGAGCGCAGAAATCCGCTAAATATCCGACTACACCACGAAAGTCAAATCTTGCAAAGCCAAACACAAACTATCGTAGCGCAACCAAATGTATCCTAACTCAACCTAACGGGACGTGGCCACTATTTCTGGCTTCCCCAGAGTCGAGCAGAGTATAGTAGATCAACGTAGAGCGTAGGAATCCGCACAATAGCAGTGTATGACACAAAAGTCTAATCTACAGTATCCTAACATAACGAAACGTGACATAGCCGAGCGTTGCATAGCCCAACCTAACGTGCCGTGGCCACAGCAGCTGCCCCACGAGAGACAAGCAGAACATAGTGGAGTATAGTAGACGGCAGAAGTCCAAAGAGCAGCAGCGAGTACCACGTATTTCGAAGATATTCAAACCTAACACAAACTAACATAACACTACCAAACGTAGCCAAACCCAATCTAATATTGCCGAGACAACAATTATGAGGCTCCCCATAGTCGAGCAGAGCATATTAGATCACAGTAGAGTGCAGAAATCCGCCGAACAGCATTGTGTAGCACAAAAGTCGTAGCTATCATAAACTAACCTAAGTTAACCAAACGTACCTGAACGTAATATAACACAACCTAACATGCCGGGACCGCTAATGCTGGTCTCACCAGAGTCGAGCAGAGTATAGTGTAGCAATGAAGAGCGTAGAAATCCAGGGAATAGCAGTGTATAGCGCAAGAGTCAAAGTAATCCCATTCTAACATATCCAAACGTAGTATTTCCAAACGCAATCTAACCTAACCTAACGTGCTGAGACCACAATTGCTGGCCTCCCCTGGGCCAAGCAGAGCGTATTATAGTACAGTATGGGGCACAAGTGCACCGAATAGCAGTATATAGCACAAAAATCAATGCTATCCTCTCCTAACCTAACCAAACTTGACATAACCAAACGTAGCATAAATAAGACGAACGTGCCGACACCTCTATTAACAGCACCCCAGCGGTCGAGCGGAGTATAGTAGAGAAATGTAGAGAGTAGAGATCCAACGAAAAGCAGTGTATAGCACAATAGTCGGAGTTATCCTACCTAACCTAACCAAACGTAGAATAACCAAGCGCATCATTATCCATCCTAACGAGCATAGACAACTATTGCTGGTCTCCGCAGAGCTAAGCACAATATATTAGAGGAGAGTAGAGCGCAGAAATCCATAGAACAGCAGATTATAGCAGTAAAGTTAAAGCCATCGAAGCATAACCCAAGCAAATATAACCTAACCAAACGAAGCATAATTCAACGTGACGAGCCGCGACCACTTCTTCTGGACACCCGAGGGCCAAGCAGAATGTGATAGAGCACAGTAGAGCGCAGAAATCCACCGAATAGCGGGTTGGATCACAAAAGTCAATGATATCCTGACCAAACCTAACCTGGCCTAACCTTACCAAACGTAGCAAAACACAAACTAACGTACCGCGAACGCTATTGCTGGCGCCCCAGAGCGCCATATTATAGCTCTGTGTGGAGCCCAGAAGTCCATAGAGCCGAGGCTTTGATCACAGAAGACAAAGACATACTGACCTAACTCCGAGTAACGTAGCACAATTGAACGTTATCTAGCTCAACCTAACCTGCCGCCACCAGTATTGCTGGCCTCCACCGTGCGAAGCACAGCATAATAGAAGAGAGGAGGGCGGAGATGTCCATAGAAACGCAGTGTATAGCAGAAAAGCCGAAGCTACCTGAACATAACCAAAGCGAACATAACCTAGCCAAACGTAGCCTACCACAGCCGAACGGGCCGAGACAACGATTAGTGGCCTTCCCAGAGACAAGCAGGACATATTAGAGCTAAGTAGGGCGCAAAAGTCAGTAGAATGGCAGCGTATGATAGAAAAGTCAAAGATATCCTAACCTAACCAGACCGAACCTAACCTAACCGTACGTAGACTAACAAAACCCAACGAGCCGGGACCACTATTGCTGCCCCTCCCAGAGCCAAGCTGATAATATTAGAGCGCAGTAGAGTGCAGGCATGTGCTGGACGGAGATATAGAGTAGAAGAGTCTAATGTATCCTGTCCTAACCTGTCCAATCGTAACATACCCAGACGTAACTTGGCTCAACCTAACGTGCCGCTACCACTGTTGCTGGCATCCCAGAAGTCAGGCAGAGCATATTAGGGCACAGCGTAGCGCAGAAGTCCACCGATCAGCTGACTATGCCACAAAAGTCAATGCTAACCTCCCCTCACCTAACCAAACGTAACACATAGCTAAACTTTGCAGAAGTCGAACTAGCTTGACGGGACCGTTATTACTGGCCTCCGTAGTGTCGAGCAGAGATTGGTAGAACACGGTAGAGCGCAGAAAACTAGGGAATATCAGTATATAGAAAAATGGTCTATTCTATCCTTCCCTACCCAGACCTAACCTAACCTGAACAAACGTAACAAAACTCAACATAACGTACCGCGGCCTCTATTACTGGCCTCTACATGGCCAATCAGAGTATAGTAGGTCGCAGTGGAGCGCAGAAATCCACCGCAAAGCAGTGTACAGCACGAAAGTCAAACCTATCCATACCGATCGTGGCCTAACCTAACATAACGAAACGAAACATAACTCAACCTAACGTGCCGAGATCAATATTGCTGGCACTCTCAGCGCCAAGCAGATTATGGTAGAGCACAGCAGAGCGCAGAAATCCTCCGAATGGAAGTGTATAGCACGAAAGACAAAGTAGCCTATCCTAACCCATACAAACATAGCATAATCAAACGTAGCATAACGTAACGTGACACGACCAGACCACTATTGCTGGCCTCCACAGAAACAAGGAGAATGTACTAGTGCACAGTAGAGCGCAGAAATCCACAGCTTTGCAGTGAATAGCACAAAAGTCGAAGACACCCTAACCTAACATGTCCCAACCTATCACAGCGGAACGTAGGTGAACACAACAGAGTGTTCTGCGAACACTGCCGGTGCCCCCCCCCCCCTCCGGCCGAAGCCAAGCAGAATATGTTGAGGCACAGTATATAACAGGAAGAAGCCACATAATAGCGTACAGTACGGAAGACAGAGCTATCCCATCCAAACCTAGCCTAACGTAGCCAAACCAAACGCGGCCTAACAAAAACGAACGTGCCACGACCGCAACAGCTCGCCTCCCCAGAGCCGAGCGGAGTATAGTAGAGCAACGAGCAGCGCGGAAATGCACAGAATAGCCGTGTATAGCGCGAAAGCCGAAGTAGCCAATCCTAACCTAGCCAAACGTGGCATACCCACATGTCACACAGATGAATCTTATGTCACGAGGCCACTATTGCTGGCCTCCGCAGACACAAGCACAATGTAATAGGGCACAGTAGAACGCAGAAATCCACGGCACTGCAATATACAGCATCAGAGCCGTAGAGATCCCAACCTAACCTGACCTTACCTAACCTAACCAAACATAGCATTGCTCAACATAACGTCCGGCGACCACTGCTCCTGGCCTCCCAATAGCCGAGCAGGATGTGGTACAGCACAGTAGAACGCAGGAATCCACCGAGTAACCGTGTATGGCACGAGAGTCATGGCTATCCTAACCAAACTTAACCAAACCGAAAGTTACCACACGTAACATAACCATACGTAACGAGCGAGAACAACTATTGCACGCCTCCCCAAATAGGAGCGGAGTATAGTAGAGCAATGTAGAGCGCGCACACCCACAGAATAGCAGAGCATAGCACAGAAGTCAAGCAAACACTAACCAAGCCTTAAAAACTTAGCACAACTAAACATAACCTAACACAAGCTGACGTGCCGGTCGTACTGCAACTGGTCCCCACCAGGGAAAGGAGAACATACTGGAGCACGGTAGAGATCAGAAATTCACTGTATAGGAGCGTATGGCACAATATCCAAAGCTATTCTATCGTAACCAAGCCAAACGTAACATAAGCAAACGTAGCTAGACTCAACCTGACGTACCGAGATCAATGCTGCTGGCATCTCCAGAGCCGAGCAGAATATACTGGAGTAAAGTAGAGCGCAGGAATCCGCGGATACCTGTTTATAGCACAAAAGTCTAAACAATCCCATCCTAACCTCACCATACGTAACACAACGTAAAGTAGCATAACTCAACTCAACGTGCCGAGACCACTATTACGGGCCTCCCCAGGGACAAGGAGAATATACTAGAGCACAGCAGAGCGCAGACATCTTCCGCATTGCAGTTTATAGCACAAAAGTCTGGACTGTCCTATCCTTACCTCACCAGACGTAGCATATCCAATCGTAGCA
>NW_016908869.1:291607-323439 GCF_001483705.2 Eufriesea mexicana | reverse complement strand
AGCAATTCCAAAATGACAAGGGGCAGATCCATAAACGCTTCAGACGTTAACAACTGACAACAGCGTGCTGAGAGCAGCCATCATTACAGTACTGCTTTGATCACTGACGATGTGAAATCCGAAGCAGATCTGGCATAATCATCGTATATTACGGTTAAGCCTAGAGATATTACCAAGTGACTGTAAGGTACTTCGTACATACACCAGCAGGTCACTGTATCCGCTGGACTAATCAGTTCATTGATGATGTAATTCCTATAACCATTCTAGAATGCCAAGAGACAGATCCACTGACCCATGAGGTATAAGCAATTGACGATTCAGTACCGAGTAAAGCTATCATCAAGGTAATGTTGCCGGTGGACCACTTCGTTCGCTGAAGACGCACGTTTCAAAGCAATTCTGGAATAATCGACCTAAATAATGATTAAGGTTAGTGACAATTTGCAATTGGCAGTGCGGTGCATAGTACATCTACCAACAGAGCACCTTTGCCGTTCGATTAATCTGTGGACGGGCGATGTATATAATGCAGCACTCCTACAGTAACGAACGACTTACCCATTATCCCTCGGGAGAGTAACAAATGGCAGCACTTTAACGAGTACAGCCATCATCGCGATACAGAAGCCGTTGGATAACTTTGTTCGATGATAATGTAAATTCCAATGCAATTCTAGGATATTCAATGTATCGTACGGTTATGGCTTGAGACATTTCCAATTGACATTACGGTATGTATTACATCCACCAGTATAGCACTGTAGACGTTGGAATAAACTTTTCAAAGGTGATTGAAATCCTATAACGATCCCATAATGACAAAGAACTGGTCCACCATCTCTCGAAACATTGCCAATTGACAACACAGTACACAATACAGCCATCATCACGGTACTGTAGGCGTTTGATTAATCTTTCACTCAGTATTTAAATTGCTCAGCAACGCTAGCATAATCAATGTACAGATAAGATATGGCTAGTGGTATTTAAAATTGACAGAACAGTACGTTGTACATCCGCCAACAGAGCACAGTTTTCGTTGGATTATTCTTTTCACTGATGATTTAGTCTCTATAGCAGTTTTTGAATGATCAGCAGATACATCATGTATCTATAGTTGTATTGACAGTTGGCAATACAGTACTGAGTGTAGCCATCTACAAAGCACTTTAGCAATTGCAATAATCTGTTCGCTGATCGTTTTGCTTCGTCAGCAATTGCAGAATGACAGTAGAACGATGTAGTATGGCCAGGTATTGCTGTAGAAGTTAGGTGTTCAGTGAATGGTCTAATCAAGTGAACATTGTAATCTGTTTATGGGTATGTTCAGTACTGTATTTTCCATTGCCAATGTCTCTGTCTAAAATTGATCTAAACATCGATAATTGTAGAAATGCAATATAAAATACATGATCAGAGGAATGGTCAATGCAATGGCCGCAGCACGGTTAATTTCCATACTCAGTAGTGTATTTTCAAACTATCGTTTCTCCAGGTATATCTGTACGAACCTTTAATCATTCGAGATCTTCTGTAGCGGTTATAGCGTCAGTGAAAATATTAATTCAATGGCTATAGTATTATGTAGATGGATACGCTCGGTAATGTATTAAGAATTATCAGCATTTGTTGCGAAATTTGATCTTCCCATTGCTCATTCTAGAATTGCAGTAGAAGTTAAATGACCAGCGAAAATATTAATCCATTGGATATCAAGCTGCGTAGACAGCCACACTCAATATTGCATGTTGAATTGCCTGTATCTAAAGCGATGATTGGTCTATTCTGGGATCGTTCGAGATTAGCGATAGAATAGAAATGATCAGAAGATGAGCTGTTGCAGCAGCTGTTTTACTCTGTTGATTGCTTTGCTCAAAAGTGAATTTCCAATTGTTAATAGCTTTAGCTCCAACTGATTCATACTTTGATTATTCTCGAACTGCTGTAGAAATATTATCATCATTCAACAGATTGATCTGACAGCTAGACAGCTCTGATGGTGAATATACTAATTACCGTACTGTCAATCGTAAATATCTCTAGCCATAACTGACATAAACATTGATTATTCTGGAGCTGCTGCTTAATATAAATCATCAGTGCACAAATAATTCCAACGGCTACAGTACTGTGATGACGGCTGTACTCAGTACTCTCTTGTCAATTGTTAACGTCTTAATCGGCAATTGATCAAACTCATCTCATTCTTTAAATGCTACAGAATCTATATCACCGTTAAACAGACCAATACACCGGTTGCAGTAGAGAGTTAGTTGCTGCACTCTGTACTGTACTCTTAGTGCTTACTGTCTCGAGCGGTAATTGATATTACGTTCGTCATTCCAGAAATGCAGCGGAATTTAAGTACTCAGTGAATATATTCATCCAACTGTTGGAGTAATGCGTTTACGATTGCACTTTGCGATGTACTGACATCAGTGCCTCTAGGGGTAATGAATCCATAAATTAGTCATTTTAGAGTTTATATAAGACGTAGACGGTCTGCGAATAGGTTAAACCAATGGACGTGGTACTGTTTAGGTTTCAAGTCTCAATTCTTTGTCTTCAATTGGAAGTATCCTTAGCGACAATTGATCTACCAGCATAGCAATATAAATTAGATCAGATTGGAATAGATTGATGCAATGGCTTCGGTACTACGTCGATAGCTGTGGTCAGTACTGTACTATCAGTTGTTAATGTCCCTTGATACAACAGATTTACACAATGATCAACCTGGAAATGTCATAAAATACAAATCATCGGTGAAATTTAAAACATCAGTGAACAAACTAGTCCAACGGCAACAGGAGAGTGATGACGGCTATATTCACCTCTGCTTTGTCGAATGTCTATGACTCCAGGGATATTGGATACGTCTCTTGTCACGCTAGATTTGTTATACAATATAAATCGTCGGTGGACCGATTAATCCAACGGCGACTGTGCCCTGTTGGTGAATGTACTGCGTACCGTAATGTCCATTACAAATACAGCTCGACATAAGTGATTTGTGCATTGATTCTGCTACAATTGCTATGGAGATCAAGTCACGGGTGAAGAGATTAATTCAATGGCCATTGTACTGTGATGATCGTTGTACACAGTACTCTCTAGTCAATAGTTATATTCTCGTGCGATAATGTACCTCCCTTTGTCATACTACAACTGCTATAGAATTTAAAACATAATGTTGGATACATTTCCGAAGGTAATCGTGCTCTATTGGCGGATATACTAAGCACCGCACCGCCAAATGTAAGTATCTCTTGCTGCATCTGATCTAGGCATCGATTATTCTGGAAATGTTGTGCAAATTAAATTATCAGTGAATAAATTAATCGAAAGGCTACAGTACTCTGATGATGGTTGCACTCACTACTGCCTTGTTCCGTCTTAGTACCTCGTGCCACAATGAATTTGAATTTAGACACTCTAGAATGGCTATAGGGCTTCTAACGTCGTATAAGCAGGTCAGTCTAGTGGCTACAGTGCCCCGTTAATGGCTATACTCAGCACTCTATTTACATATGTCAATATCTTTAACAAAATTTTCACTGTCCAGTGATTATTCTACATTTGCTAAAGAACACTTGTGATCAGCGGACAGATTAATACAAAGGATCTATTATTGCGTAGATGGCTATCCACTTTACTGTATTGTCACTTGTCAATATCACTACCGATATATGGTCTACCCATTTATCATCCTTGAGTTAATATAGAGTTAAAACTGTCATTGAACATACTAACCTAAGGGCTCAGAACCGTGATGATGGCAATACTCATTACTGCGTTGTCAGTCGTTAACTTCTCGAGCGATAATGTATCTGTCCTTTGCCATCCTGTATTTGCTATAGAGTTCATAAAAAATCATAAGTGAACAGGATGATCAAACATCTACTCTGATCCCTTGATTTTTATACTTCGTACTGAATTGACATATGTCAATGTGTATAACGATAATTGCACTATACAATGATTATTCTAGCATTGCTTGAGGAATTTATGACATCAGAGAACAAATTAACCCCCGGCTACAGTACTGTGATGATGGCTGCGCTCAGCACTGCTTTGTGGTTTGTTTATGTCTCGAACGCTGATGCACCTAGCTGTCGATCACTCTAGAATTGCTATAGAGCTTAAATCTTCAGTGAACGTGCTATTCCAACGGCTACATTACTTTGTTGCTGGATGGAGTGAGTACCGTACTGTCAATTGCGTATATCTCTAGCCGTAACACATGCATACATTGATGAATCTAGGTTTGCCGCGGAATTCATATCACCAGTGAACAGAGTATTCATATGGCTACAGTGCACTGTTGGTGGCTATATTCAGTACTGCATTGACAATTGTCAATGTCTCCTACGAGAATTGCTCTACCCATTGGTCACTATAAAATTGCAGAACAACTTTGAGTGTCAGCGTAGAGATTAATACAATGTCTACAGTATCGTGTAGATGGTTACACTCAGTACTGTATTGCTATTTGTTAATTGCACTAACGATACACTCTCTATCCATTGACCATTCTACAATTGCTGAGGAACTCATATTATCAGCGAACCGATTTATACATTGGCTAGAGGACCCTGTTGATGGCCATTCTCAATAATGTATTAATAAATGTCAATGTCATGGTCGACAATTTCTATATCCGTTAGTCACTATACGATTGCTGAGGAACCTACACGATCGTCGAACATATTAATTAAGGGGCTATACTATGCAGAATATCGCTACAGACTGTACTGTGTTGGCACTGGGCAACAGCACAACGGATATTTGATATACGCATGGATCATTCCAGAATTGCAACAGAGTTTACATCGTCAGTGATCTGATGGTTCCAACGTCTACAATGCCCTATTGGTGGAGGTACCAGGCACCGTATTGCCAAATGTAAATGTCTTTAGCCATAACTGATCGGTACATTGATTATGATAGGGTCGCTGTGGAATTAAATCACCAGTGGACAAATTAATCCAACGGCTACAGAAAGTCGATGACGGCACTACTCAGAGCAATTTTTAAAATTTTTAATATCTCGAGCGACAATGGATATGTTACTTGTCATTATAGAATTACTATAGATTTCAAGACCTCAGTGACCTGGTTGATCAATCGGCCACAGTGCCCTCTCGATGGCTATACTCAGTTGTGTATTGTCGTATGGCTATTCCTCCAGCTATAGTTGCTCCGTCCATAGATCATTCTGCAATTGCTGATGGACTTAGATGACCAGCGGACAGATTACTTCATTGGCTATTATAGTCTGTAGATGCCTACAGCCAGTAATATATTGTCAGTTTTCAATATCTCTACCGGGACATGGTCTATATGTTGATCAGTCTGGAATTGCTATAGTACTTAAACCATCAGTGAACAAATTAATGCAAGGGCTGCCGTACTGGCATGATTGATGTGCTCTGTACTGTTACGTCACCAGTTATTATCTCGGGCAATAATGGACATTTCTTTTTTCATTCTAGAATTGCTATATAATTTGGTCCATCAGTGACCAGATTAATCAAGCGGATAGATTGAACAATTGATGGATATGCTCTGAAGTGTATTGACATACGTCTATGTCTATCGATTCAATTGCTCTATACATTGCTCATTCTACTATTGTTCAATTGCTTGGTTGATTAGCGAAGTGATTAAGGCAATGACTACAGTACTGTGTAGATGGCAACACTCAATCTTGTATTACCATCTGTCATTATAACTACTGACAATTCTTCTATCTAATGGTCACCCTTGAATTAAACTATAACGTGGATGACCACAGAATAGGCTTATACGATGGTTGTCGAAATGTATCGATGGCTTTACTCGGTACTCTGTTGTCAATTGTCACTATACCATGCGATGATTTATCCTTCCAATTAGCAGTATAATATACATGACCAACGGATTGGTTCATGCAATGGCTGTAGAAATGTAATTATGGACCTTTCAGCAGTTTATTGTCAATTGTCCATACCTCTAATGTTAATTGATCCATCCATTGGCCGTTCTAGTATTGGTGTAGCAATTATATGATCACTGAATGGTCTAATCCAGTTGCCGCAATAAATTTTAGAAGGCTAAACGCAGGACCTTAATGTCATTTGACCAAATCTCTAGCGATGGTTGATGTGTCGCATTGATTTCCATACAGTTACTGTCAAGCGTAGGCCATCAGCGAATAGATTAATCCAACGGGTGTAGGACTGCTTAGGTTGCTATACTGAGTACTGTCATTACAATTGTCAGCGTCTGTAGCGATAATTGGTCTACCCAACGATCCGTCTATGACTGCCACATAACTGGGATGAACAGAGAATAGGTTAATGCAATATCTGTAGAAATGTTTTCATGGGCGTCCTCAGTAGTGCATTGTCAATTGATAATATATCCATTTGTAATTAGCATATCCTTTCAACAATCTATAGATGATATAGGTTCGAAATAGGCAGTGTATTTTTTAATCCAACGGCTACAGTACTGCTTTGACGTTTGCACTCAATACTCTGTTGTCGATCCTCAATATCCCTAGTGTTTGTTGATCTACCAATTGATCATTCTAGAATTCCCGTTGAACATATGTGATCAATGAATGGACTACAGCAATGACTATAGTAATGTGCAGATTGCTATACTCGCACTCCGTTTTCAGTTGTCAATACCTCTAGCGAAAAGTGCTCTACCAAAAGATGAAGCTAGACTTGCTGAAGAAAGTGGATGACAAGCTAATAGATTATGGCAATGGTAATGGTAATTTGTATATAACTGCACTGCGCACCGTACTGCCATATGTCGATGCCTCCATAGGCAATTGCTCTATCCATTGATCTCTCTACAACAGTTGAAGGACACAGATCATCAGCTAACAGTTTAAACAAAACGCTGTGATATTGTGTAGGCGGTAACAATCAGTACTGTTCTGTCTACTCTCTATAACTCTACCCATATTTAATCTATCCATTGACCATTCAAAAAGCTTCGTAGGGTCCGAATAGTCAAAGACTAGAAAAATCAAATGGCTACAGTGCTCGGTTAGTGGATGTAACAAGCAGGCAGCTATGGCTGCCGAACCGTGGCTATGGCTGTACTCAGTACAATGTTGTCAATCATTAATATATCGGGGGTTAACGGACCTGCTGTTCTTCATTCCAGAATTGCTATGGAAATTTTATGATGAATCAATAGCTTATAAGAATGGGTATAGAAGTACGTTCGTGGCTATACTCAGCACTGCATGTGAAATTGGTAAAATCGCTAGCGATAATAAATCTATCCATTCATCACTATATAACTGTCTTACAATTTGTCTGATCATTGAAAAGGTTAATTCAATCGCTACGATGCTTTAAATGTGACAATAGTCAGGAACGCGCGGTCAAACGTTAATATCCCTAGCGAAAGTTGATCTATGAATTGATAATTCCGGAAATGCTATATAATTTAAGTTTTCAGAGTATAGATTAGTCCAACGGCTTTAGTACAGTGGTGGTGGCTGTACTCAGCACTGCAATCATAACTGTAGGTATTCGCAAAAATAATCGACCGATACATTGGTCCACCTATAATCACAATATAACTCAGACTAACGGAGAGTACGTTAATACGGCAGCTGTAGTAATCTGCATATGGGTCGTCACATTACTGCATTGAAGTACACAGACTCTAGAATTATGTAGATTACTATGCTCAGTACTGTATTGGCATATGTCAATACATTCTAGAGTAGCTATAGTGTTTAAATCATCAATGAACAGACTAATCTACCGGCTAAAGAGCTCTGTCCGTGGATGTGCTTTGTACCGTGCTGCCAATTGTAAATGTATACAACCATAGCTGTACTACACATTGATTATTCTAGCATAGCCGCGGAATTCTTTGGTAAATGTTCTAAGAGCCGTACTGCCAACTGGTCTAGTTATATCTAACCTATACATTGATAATTCTAGAATTGCTGTGAATTCAATCATCAGGGAATAAATTTATACAACGTCCACGTTACTATGACGATAGCTGCCCTCAGTAAAGTGTTGTCAGTTGTTAATATCTAGAAAGGTATCCGATCTGCCGTGCGGCATTTCAGAATTGCTATGAAGTTTAAGTCATGAGTTAGCAGATTAACCAAACGGCCACACTGCTCTGTTCGCGGATGTACTAATTGCCGTACTCACAATTGTGAATATCACCAGACACAACTGATATATACATAGATTATGCTAGATCTGCGGCGAAGCTTCGATCACCAGTGAACAGACTAATCCAACGGTTACATTATTGTGATGATGGCTGTTCTCTGTACTTTGTTGACTGTAGTTAAGTACTCGAGAGTTAATGGACCTGTTTTCCACTACTCTAGAAGTTCTATATAATTTAAGTGGTCAGTGAGCAAATTAGTCGAGCGGTTACAGTTCTCTGATGTTGTATGAGCTAAGTATCGTTCAGTCAACTGTAAAGATCTCTAGGCATACCTCATAAATGTCGACTACTCTTGAATTGCTGGGAGTTCAGTCATCAGTGAACAAATTTGTACAACGTCTAGACTACTGTCATGATGTGTGTACTCAGTAATGAGTGGGTAGTTGTTAATATCTTCAGCGAGAATGGATCGCTCCTTTGTCTTTCTACAACCGCTATAGAATATCAATCATCAGAGAACATATTACAGTAAATGTTATACCATTGCGTTGATGGCAACAATCGGTGCTGCGTTGGCATTCATCAGTAACTCGCCTGACATTCGTGCTATCCATTGATGAATCTAGTGTTGAAATTCTGAATCATAAGAGAACTGATTAACCTACAGCTCCAGTGGTCCGCCCGTGGATGAACTAAGTACCGCACTGAAAACTGTAAATATCTCAGGACATAAGTGATATATAAATTCACTATTCCAGAGTGGCAGAGGTGTGACAGTCATCAGTGAACAAATTAATCCAACTGCAATGGTACAGTCATGGTAGCTGTACTCAGCACTGTGTTATCTACAGTTTAGATCTCGAGGTATCATAGTCTGTTCCATGTTATTCTAGAGTTGTTACAGCATTCCAGCTGCCAGCGAACAGACTAATCCATCAACTACAGTGCTCTGTTTGTGCATGTACTAAGTACCGTGATACCAAATGAAAATATCTGTAGCCATAGCTATTCTGTACATTAATTATGCTGGAACTGCTGTGGAATTTATATCATCATTGAAGGAATTAATACAACAGCCTCAGTACAGTGATGACAGCAATACACGGTACGGCATTCAGATATGTCAACGCATCTAGCGAATATTGCTCTGTCCATTGATAATGCTACAAAAACTAAAGGACATAGGCCATCAGCGGAAAGAATAATGCAATGGCTATAGCATTGTGTAGACGGTCACATGCATTTTCTCACAGGTATTTATCAATATCACTTCCAATGCGTTGTCTATCCGTTGATCATTCTAGAACAGCTATGGAGCCTGAATCGTTAGTGCACAGATTTATCCGACGTCTGTAGTGTCCTGCTTGTGGACATAGTAATTACCGAACTGCCAATTGTACGCATGAAAAGCCACAAATATTCTAGGCGTTGATTATGCTAAACTGCTGTGGAATATAGGTTATCAGTGATGAAAATAATGGAAAGTCCGCAGTACTGCTGATGACTGTACTATGTATTGTTTTGCCTGTTGCTAATACAACGAGCGCTAATGGAACGGTCATTTGTCATTCTGGAATTGATATAGCATTCGAATCATCATTGAATAGATTAACCCAACGTCTATAGTGTTCTGCTGGTGGATGTATTTGGTACCGCCCCGTCAATTATAAATGTATGAAGCCACAGCAGGTCTACACATGAGTTAGGCTAGAGTGGGTGTGGAATTTCTATCATCAGTGAACAAATCAATGCAATGGCAACAGTGATTTAATGATGGCGCTAGCGAGTACAGTTTTGTAGATTGTTAATATCTCGAGCGATAGTGGATCATCCTTCTGTTACTCTAGAGTAAATCTCGAAATTTAATCATCAGTGAACAACTTAAACAGTCGACAACTGTGCTCAGCTAATGGCCACACTCAGCAATGTGCTGATATATGTCAGTGCCTTCTGTGGAAATTGTTGTGTTCATTGATCATCCTACAGCTGCTAAAGGATGTGGACGTTCAGCGAGCAGACTATTTCAATTGATACAGTATTCTGTTGATGGCTAAGCTCAGTACAATGTTATCATTTGTTAATTCCACTTACGATGTTTTATCTATACATTTTACATTCTAGAATTGCTACAGATCCTAAATCATATACAAACAAATCAATCCAACGGCTACTATGCCTTGATGATATCAGTATTCACTGCTTTGTTGTTCTTTGTATGCATCACGAGCGACTCTGAATCTGCCTCTGAACATTCTTCAATTGCTATAGAATTTTAATCCTCATTGAGCAGATTAATACAATGGCTGCACTGGAAAGTTTGTCTATCCGTTGAGCATTCTACAATTGCTGTAGAACGCATATGGTTAGCGAACAGATCAATCAAACGGCGGTAATATAGTGATGACGTCTACACTAAGTACTGCGTTGTCGTCTGCCAATATCCATACCGAAGAATGATATATCCTCTCATCATTCTAGAGCTGCTGCAGAGACTAAGTTGCCACTGAATAGATTCATACAACTGCTTCAATGCTCTGTTGGTGGATGCACTAAGCACCGTAAAGTCAACTGTAAACATATCTAGCCACAACTGTCCTATACATTTAATATTCTGAAATTGCCATAGGATAAGTTTCATCTGTGAACAAAATAATCCATCGTCAGGAGAAGTGTGATCATGGCTGTCCTCAGAACTGTGATGTGAATTGCTGTAACCTCCAGCGATAGCGTTTATATCTATTACTATTCTAAAATTGATATAGAATTTCAATCGTCAGTGGACAGATTACTACTGCGGCAACAATCACGTAATGGGGGATATACGAAGTACCGTAATGCCGATTGTTAATGTCTCCAGCAATACCAGATTTGTCTATTGATTATTCTCGAATTTCAATAGAATACAAATAATTAATCAACAGGTTTATCCAACGGCTACAATGCTCTGTTTATTGATGTTCTGTGTATGGTAGAGGCAATAATCTCTAGCCATAACTGATATATATATTAATTATTCTGGATTTGCTGTGGAATTGAAATCGTGAGTGAACAAATTATACAACTTCTGCATTAGGGGAATGATGGCTGTACTCAGTACTGCCTTGTCATGTGATAATGTCTCGAATGAGAGTGGCACTGTCTTTTGCGGTTCTAGCACTGCTATGGAGTTTAAATCACCAGCGAACAGAGAATTAAGCGGTTACAGTGCTCCGTTGGCGGAAGTACTATGTAACGTACTGTCAATTTTAAATTTCTATAGCCATAACTGCTCCGTATATTAATTATTCTAGACCTACTGCAGAACTCAAGCCGCCTGTGAGCAAATTAATAAAACGTCCGCAGTGCTCTGCTGATGACCATACTCGGTACTGTATCGACATATGCCAATATCTCCAGCCAAAATTGTCCTATGTATCGATCATTATAAACTCGCTAAAGAACATTGATGATCAGCGGAGAGATTAGTTCAATGGCCATATTGTTGTGTAGATCGCAAAACTCAGAACACCATTGTTATTTGCCAACAGCAGTACAGATACTTGTTCTACCCATTGATCTTTCTACAATTGCTATACGAATTAAGTCATCAATGAACAGATTAATGCAGCGTCTACAGAGCACTCTTGGTGAATGTAATAAGCGCCGTACATATCTCTAGCCATAACTGATTATTGCATCGGTTATGCTAGAATTGCTGTGGAATTTAAGTCGTCAGTGATCAAATTAGTCCAACGGCTACGGAACTGTGACGTTGGCCGTACTCAGTACTGTGTTGCCGCTTACTAACATCCCGAGTGGTAATGGAAATCACTTTTTTCATTCTAGAACTGCTACGGAATATAAACTATCAGTGAACAGGGTAATAAAGCGGGTAGAGTGCTCCCTTGTTTGCTGTACTCAGTACTGTATGGACATATGTCAATGTCTCCCGGGTCAATTTCTCCCTCCACTGACCATTCTACAATTGCTGAGGAATTTAGGTGATCGGATAAGTAATTAATACAATGGCTGCTCCGTTTTGCATATGGCTACTCTGCGTACTACATTTTCAATTGTCAATACCCTTCGCGTCATAGGCATCCAAGGCATCCTGTGATCATACTAACGTATCAATATAACGCAGACTATCTTAGAATAATTTGATAGAGTACCCGTAGTAATATGATGATGAATATACCCAGTTCTGTTTTTTCAGTAGTTAGTACCTCCAAATACAGGTGACATAAAATTCGATTACTGTAGAAATCCTGTCGCACTTAAATCATCAGTGGACAGATGAATGCATCGGCTGCCGTGCTATATTAGTCGCTGTACGCAGTACTGTACTGTAAGTTGTAAATATCTCAAGCCACATCTGAACTATGCATCGATTATTCCAGAATGTCTGCTGAATATACGTCATCTGTGATTAAAGCTGTGGCAACGACTATATGTACTGTGGTGATGAATGCTCTGGGTACTCTATTGTCAATGCTTACTATCTCGAGGGATAATTGATATTTCCTTTGTCATTCTAGTATTGCCAGAAGATTTAAGTCATCAATTCATATACATATTCAACGGAAACAGTACTCTGTTAATTGCTGTATGCAGTATTGTATTGTCAAAGCTTACTAACTCGAGCGATAATTTATATTTCTATTGTCATTATAGGATTGTTACTGAATTTAAACCTTTCGGTACTAGGTGCCGCCACAAGGCGGCGTCCACGGAACGCTCCTCGTTTATTACCGCCGCCGGCTAACGGCGGCTGTGAAACGTCGCCTGTCTACTACCGCCGCCTGTTGGCGGTATCCACGGAAAGCACTGTGGGTTCTACCGTCGCCTATCGGCGGCGTCACGAAAGATTACGTGAGTGTAGACGACGCAAAGCCTAAAATCGGCATTTATGGCAGTTTATGTGTATATGAACACTCTCTACAGTGCGCATTATTGTACCGTCCTCTGTTTAAAGTTCCGGCTGCTCTAATTGTCCAGTTATACATTTTAATCCGTGAAATGACGTTTTCGGTGTACCGTTCATCCCTTTGCTTAGGATAGAGTGTATATCTAAATGTGAACTGTCACACAAAGTTACACTGTTAGCTTTGTCATTTATTGTTTTATACTAATAGCTTTATTATTTATTCCAAGTGTGTGATAATGGAACAAGTTATTTATGTCAACGCCATTTACTTTAATTAATATACTGGGAACAATTGATTGTGATTTTAAAGAGTAAAGCGTCTAGCCTGTTTTGTTTGCTTTTCCCTCTTATCCTCGAGATAAGGTTCTGTCAAAAACGGCTTTCGGCCGAGGATTTGTTTAGGCTGTCGCGCTCTCGCGGCAAACGATGCCGTACAGTGCAGCCACGCTTGTAGATAATTTCAGCGTACCAGGGACGAACATCTGCGGCGAAATCCCCCATACCGGAAGGGTTAAATCGTTTGAAAAGAGTGATACAGCATCTATAGTACGTTCCCGATTACTACACTCTGTGCTATATTGTCAACTGTGAACGTTTCCCCGGTACTCAGTCCATCCCTTAATCATTCTAGAATTGGTGTAGATGTTTGATGATCATTAGGCATGCTAATCCAATGGATCTTGGCGTGAGCCTGTCTGCTTACATTGCTATACTCAGTGTTTTATTTTCAATTGCCAATCTTCTTCGATATAATTCGTATATCCTGTGATAATTCTGCAATAGCGATATTACTTATATCATCTTAGAGTAGGTAGGTAGGAATATGACTGGCTTATACTTCCATCAATATAGAATTGCTATACAATTTAAGTCGCCAGTTGTCTGATGAACACAACGGCTACAGTGATCTGTTGGAAGACGTACTATGTATAGTGCTACAAGGGGCAAATGTCTGTAGGTATCACCGAAATGTGCGTTGAATGTACCAGTACTTCTATGGAATCTAATTCATCTGTGAGTAAATTAATCCAACGTCTACAACTTTGTGATGATGTACCTGTTGTACTCTGTACTGTATTGCCAATTGTTAATACCTCGAACGATAACGTATCCACCTCGTGTCATTCTAGAGTTGCAATACAACTCCATTCATCAATTAAGAGAATAGTCGAACGGCTACACTGCTCTGATGTTGGATGTACTAAGTACAGTACTGTCAGTCGGACATAGCTCTAGCATTAGCCGTACTATACATTGATTATTCCTGAATTGCATAGGAATATGCATCATCAGTGGACAAAGTAATCCAACGGCTATACCAACATGATGGTTGATGTGCTCAATACTGTGTTGTCAATTGTTAATGTGTCGAGGGATGATGGATCTGCGTATCGCCATTCTGGAATTGCTTTGGCATTAACATCACTGATCATGGAATTACAACGGCTACAGTGCTATGATTACGGTTGCACGAATCACTGTAGTGTCAGTTGCAAATATCTCTAGCCGCAACAGTGCCATACATATATTACCATTGAATGGCCGCTATAATGTAAATGATATTAACAATTGACAACAGTGTGCCAAGTACAGGCATCATCATAGTAACGTAGCCGATGGACTACTTGGTTCAATGATAATGTAAATTGTATGGCCGCTATAATATAAATGATATTAACAATTGACAACAGTGTGCCAAGTACAGGCATCATCACAGTAACGTAGCCGATGGACTACTTGGTTCAATGATAATGTAAATTACAATGTAACTCCAGAATAACCTATGTATGTCACGGTTATGGCAAGTGGCATTTACAATTGTCAGTACGGTTCTCAGTAATACCAGCTACAGAGCATTGTATCCGTCGGAGCAATATATTCAATGATGATTAATATCCTATAACATTTCCAGAATGCAAAATTCAGATCCATTATCACACGAGATATCATAAATTGCCTACACAGCACACACTATGGCCATCATCACAGCAATGTAGCCGTTGACTACATTGTTCACTGAAGACGTATATTCCAAAAGTAATTCCAGAATAACCTATGTACAGTACGGTTATGTCTAGTAATATTTACAATTGACAGTACAGTTCTTCTGACATCTACCAACAGTGCGCTGATGCCTTTCGATTAACAGCTTCACTGACGATTTTATATCTGCAGCAATCCTAGCACGCCAAATATACAATTGACGACACTGTACTGTGTGCAACCATCACCATAGTGCTGTAGACGTTGGATTACTTGTTCACTGGTAATGTAAGTTCCAATGCCATTGTGGGATTATCGGTATAGAGTACGGTTATGGCTAAGGATATTTGCAACTGACAGTACGGTAGTTACTACATACACCAGCGGAGCACCGTAGCCGTTGGAGTAACCTGTTTAACGATTATTTAAGTTCTATATCATTTCTAGAATGAGAAAATACATATCCAATCTCCCTGGAGATATTAACTATTGACAACACAGCACACATCGTAGCCATCGTCACAGTGATGCAGACTTAGTGCTACCTTTTTCACTCATGACGAAAATTCCAAAGTATTTCCAGAGTACCCTATGTATAGTACGGTTGAGGCTAGTGGTATTTACAATTGACAGTGCGGTACATAGTGGTACTAGATGCAGCGCACTTTATCCGCTGGAATTATATGTTCCAATGTGATTTATGCCAAATAACAGTCCCAGAATGACAGAATACAGATCCATTACTCCTCGAGGTGTTAGCAATTGAGAACAGAATACTGAGTACAGCCATCATCACTGTACTGCAGCCGTTGGATTAGTTTCACCGTCGATGATATGAATTCCCTAACAGCTCTAGGATAACCATTGCATGTTACGGTTATGGCTAGGGACATATACAATTGACAGTACCGTACGTACAACATCCACCAACAAAACACTGTAGCAGTTGGATTAATGCCGTTGGATTAATCTGTTCACTGATGATGTATACCCCACAGCAACTCTAGGTCAAGAATTGCAGATCCACTATCCCTCGAGGTATTAACAATTGACAACACATTACTACGTACAGCCATCATCACAGTAGAGTATCCGTTGGCCTACTTTGTCCACTGATGATGTAGGTTCGATAATGATCCTAGAATAATGAATGCATAGTGCGGTCGTTGTTTGAGATATATACAACTGATGGTACTGACTTAGTAAATCCACCAGCAGAGCACAGCAGCAGCTGTCTTAATCCGTTCAATGGTGATATCGATTTCATAGCAATTATAGAATCACAGGTGACTGATCCACTATACCTAGAGATATTAGCAATTGGCAACACAGTACTGAGTAGAGCCATCATCACAGTAGTGTTACGGTTGAATGGCGGTGTTCACAGATAATATCAGCTCCAGAGCAATTCTAGAATTATATATGTATACTACGGTTATGGCTAGAGGTATTTGCAACTGAGAGTACTATATATAGTACATCTACCGGGAAGCACTGCCGCCGCTGTATTAATCGGTTCATTCATGATTTCTCTTTCATACTCATTCTTGAATGACAAATTACGGTTCCATCATCCCTCGCTATATTAACAATTGTCAATGTAGCACTGAGTACAGCCATCATCAAAGTAATGAAGCCGTTGGACTGCTTTGTCCACTGATGATATAAACTCGATAGCATTTCTGGAAAAATAAATGTGCATTACGGATATAGTTTGAGGCATTTCCAATTGACATTACGGTACCTCATACATCTACAAGTAGGGCAATGTTGCCGTTGGATTAATCCTATCAGTGCTGATATAATTTCTATAACAGTATCGGAATGACAAAATACAGGTACACTATCCTCCGAGATATCAACAATTGACAACACAGTACCGTGTACGGCCATCGCCAGAGTATTGTTGCGATTCAATAACTACTTTCACTGTTGACGTAAGTTCCAAGGCAATTCTGGAATAATCGACGCATATTACGGTTATTGCATAAGATATCTGCAATTGTCATTGCGGTACTAGTTACATCCACAAATATAGCACAGTAGCCGTTGGGATGTTCAGTTCAATGATGATTTAACTACTGTAACAGTTCTAGGGTGACAAAATGCAGATCCACTGACCCCCGAGTCATTAGCAATTTACAACACAGTACTGTGTGAACCCACCATCACAATAGTGTAGCCGACGGACTACTTTGTTCGCTGGTAATGCAAATTTGAGAACGACTCTGGAATAGCCCATGTATTTTGCGGTTACGACTAATCATATTCGCAATTGTCAGTTTGGCATTTGTTACGTCTACCAGCATATCGCTGTTGCCGTTTGATTAATCTGTTCACTGATGACGTATATTCCACAGAAAAACTGAAACGTGATATGCAGGTCCATTATCCCTCGTGACATTAAGGAATGACGACACATTACTGAGTACATACACCACCACAGTATTGTAGCGGTTGAATAACTTTGTCCAATTCTAGAATGATTAGCGCCTACTGCGGTTATGGCTTTAGTCATTTCCAATTGGCAGTGCGGTACTTAGTACATCCATCAATATAGCAACGTTACTGTTGAATTATGCTCTTCCATGATGGTTTAAATTCCATAACATTGCTAGAATGGCAAAATACTGGTCCACTGTTCCCCGAGAAATTAATAATTGACAGAAATCCTCTATGTACAGTCATCGTCACAGAATTGTAGACGATGTAATTATTTGACCACTTATGACGGAAATTCTGTGGCAATCCTAGAGTAAGCTGCGCATACTACGGATATGCCTTGTGATACTTACAACGGACAATACGGTGTTTAGTACATCCTCCAACAGAGCATAATTGCTGGTGGATTAATATCTTCACTTATGATGTACATTCTACAGCAATTGAAGGATGAGGAATGCAGATACATTATCCCCCAAGATATTAACAAGTGACGACATAGTACTGCGTACAGCCATCGTCACAGTATTGTTGCCGATCAATATCTGCGTTCTCTGTTGGTGCCTATTTCGAAGGAATTCTGGAATAATCAACGTATATTACGGTTACGGCTTGAGACATTTCCAGTTGATAGTACGGTACTTATTACATCCAGCCTTATAGCAGAGTACCCGTTGGATTTCTCTGTTTAATGATGATTTATATCCTATAGCAGTTCTTGAATGACAAAAGAGGGATCCACTGTCCCTCGAGATATTAGCAATGTACCACAGAGTAGAGAGTACGCCCACCACCACAGTAATGTAGCCGTTGGACTACTGTGTTCACTGATAATGTAAATGCGAATGTGATTCTAGAATAAGCAATGTACAGTGCGGTTATGGCTAGTGACATTTATGAATGACAGTACGGCATTTAGTACATCTACCAACAGAACACTGTTGCCGTTGTATTAGTCTCGTCCCTGACAATGTATTTTCCGCAGCAACTCTAGAACGAGATGTGCAGGTCAATTACCCAGCAGATATTAACAATTGACAACGCAGCACAGAGTACATCCATCTTCACAGTATTTTAACCGTTGAACAGATTTGCTCACTGATGATGTAAAATTCAATGCAACTCTAGAGTAATCACTGCATAGTAAGTTTATGGCTTGCGATATTTCCTATTGATTGTACGGTTCATATTACGTCACAAATACAGCTCTGTAGCCGTTGGATTATCCTGTTCAGTAATATTTTAGATTCTATATCAATTCTAGAATGCACAATAGATATCCACTGTCCCTCCAGACATTAACAATTGACAACACAGTACTGAGTACGACCACCATAGCAGTAGCTTAGACGCTGAATAACTTTGATCACTGATAATGCAAATTGCAAAGCAATTCTGATATAACCAATCTATAATATGGATATGTCTTGAGATATTGCAATTGACGGTACGGCAATAACTTCATCCACAAATGACATCCTCTATAATATGGATATGTCTTGAGATATTGCAATTGACGGTACGGCAATAACTTCATCCACAAATATAGCGACGTAGCGGCTGCACTAACCTGTTCAATGATGATTTAAAATCTATATCAATTCTAGATCACAAAATAGAGATCCCCTGGCCCCCGAGGTATTAACAACTGGCAAAGCTGTACTGATTACAGTCATCATCACAGTAACGTAAACTTCGCACTACTTTGTGCACTAAGGATGATAATTCCTAAATAATTCTGGAATAAAATATATATTATACGGGTTGACTAGTGACATTACGAATTCACTATTCGTTGAATAGTACATATTCCAAGAAAAACCTGATGCCGTTGGATTAATCTGTTTGATGATGATTTATATTATATTACTATTCCAGAATGCAAAGGTAGGATCCATTACCCCATAAGATATTAACAATCGACAATACAGTACTGAATAGTGTCAACATCCCGGCAATAGTGGCTGTTGGACTTCTTTGGTCACTGATGATGTAAATTCCTAAGCAATTCTGGAATAATCAGTGAACATTACGGTTATGGCCGGAGCTATTTCCACCTGACAGCACAGTACGTATTACATCCAACAACATGGCACTGTAACCATTTAAACATTTCAATGGTGATTTGAATTCTATAACAATCCTAGTACGACAAAATACAGATCCAGGGCCCCAAGATATAGAGGAATGACGACATAGCAGTGAGTACAGCAATAATCGTAGCTATGTAGCCGTTGGATTACCTTGTACACTGCTGATGTAAATTCATAAGTAATTCTGCAATAAGATGTGTATGCTACGGTTATATCTAGTGAAGTTTGGAACTCACAGATCGGAAATTGGTATATCTACAACCAGAGCACTAGTGCCTTTGGATACAGTTGGTCACTGATGTTGTATACACAACTGCAGTTTTAGAGCGAGAAGTGCAGATCCATTATACTTCGGGACATTAACAATTGACGACACATTACTAAGTACAGCCATCGCCACAGTATAGTGACGTTTGAATAACGCTGTCCACTGATAATATAAATTCCAAAGCAATTCCGGGGTTATTAGCGTATTGTACGGATATAGATAGAAATATTTTCAAGTGACTGTACGGTACATCGTACATCTGCCGGTAGAGCACTGCTGCCGCTGGTTTAATATGTTCAATGATGATTAAGATTCTACAACAATTCTAGAATGACATAATACAGATCCGCTGATACTTGGGACATTAATAGTTGATAACAAACCACAGATTACAGCCATCGTCACACTAATGCAGACGTTGGACAACCTTGTACACTGATGATGTATGTTCCCAATTTAATCTGAAATGAAATATGTATACTACGGTTAGGGCTAGAGATGCTTACAATCCATAGTACGGTAACTAGTACATCTGCCTCCAGAGCACTGTAACCTTTGGATTAAATTGGTTACTGATGTTGCATATGCTCAGCTAATCTAAAACGAGAAATGCAGGTCCATTATCACTTTAGGCATTGTGAATTGACAACACAATACTGCGTACAGCCATCATCACAGTATAGTAAAGGATGAATAACTTTGTACACTGATAATGTCAGTTCCAATACAACTCTGATATAATAAATGTATAGTACCGTCATGGCTACAGATATTTCCAACTGATTGCACGGTACATAATACATCCACCAGCAGAGCACTGCAGCCGCATTATTAATCTGTCCAGTGATGATTCAGATTTTGTAGCTATTCTAGACTTGCAAATGACAGATCCGTTATCCCTCGAGGTATTGACCATTGACAACGCTGTACTAAGTGCATACAACATCACGGTAGTGTAGACGTCCGCCTACTTTGTTCACTAATGATGCAAATTCCATAGCAATTCTGGCATAATCACTGTACATGACGTTTGCGGCTGGAAATAATTAAAATTTAACGTAAGGTACCTATTACTTCACCAGTATATAAGTGTTGACGTTATATTAATATGTTAAATGGCGATTTACGTTCTATAACATTTCTAGAATGACAGAATACAGATCCACTGAACGTCGAGATATCAACAATTGAAAACACAGCACTGACTACAACCATCATCACAGTACTGTAGCCGTTAGGCTACTTTGTGCACTCATGACGTAAATTCCAAAGCAACTCTGGAATTATCAATTTACATTACCGTTACGGCCAGAGGCATTTCCAATTGAGAGTACGGTACATATTGCTCCCACCAATGCAGCACTACAGCCGCTGGGTTAAGCTGTTCAAAGATGACTTAAATTCTATAACAATACTGCAAAGACAAAATACTGATCCGCAGACCATCGAGACATTAACAATCGTCGATACAGTACCGAGTACAGCCTTCATCAGATTACTGCAGCCCCTGGAATTCGTTGTTTCCTCATGATGTAGATTCCAAAGCAATTTTGTCATAATCTACTTATATTACGGTTGCGGCTAGAGATATATCCAATTCAGTGTACGGTACATACTATATCCACCAATATAGCACTGTAACCGTTGTATGCATCTGTTCAATGGTGACTTATATTCTATAGCAATCCTAGAATGACAAAATAGAGAACCACTGACACTCGAGGCATTAACAATTGACAACACGGTACTGAGTACAACCATCACCACAGTACGGTAGCCGTTGGACCTCTTTGTCCACAGTTGTTGAAAATTCCAATGAAATTCTGGAATAGTCAATTCACATAGCGGTTATGGTATGCGATATTTCCATTTGCCCGTACTGCAATTAGTACAGCCGTCAGCAGAGCACTGCCGCGGCTTTATTAAACTTTTCATGATGATTTAGACTTTATAGCTATTCTAAAATGACGACAGACGAATATATTAGCCCTCGAGACTTTAACAATTGACACCATAGCCCTGAGTACAGCAATCGTGTCGTTCCTTTCGCCGATGGACGACTTTGTCCACTAATGGTGAACATTTCAAAGTAATTCTGGAGTGCATATTGTATATTCAGTTTACAGCTTGATATATTTCTGATTGAAATTACGGTACATAGTAGATCCTCCAATATAGCACTGTAGCCGGTATATTAAACTGGTCACTGAAGGTGCATGTCCTACAGCAATTGTAGAGTGAAAAGTGAAGATGCATTGTCCCTCGAGACATAAACAATTGATAACATAGAAATCAGTACAGCTCTCAGAACAGTAATGTAGATGTCTGACTTCTATGTTCACAGATGATGAAGGTTCCAAAGCTATTCTGGAATACCCAATGTATGATACGCCTTTGTCTTGAGATATTCCAAATTTTCAGTACGGTTCTTACTACAACCGCCAATATAGTCGTTCACCAGTTGGACGAATATGCCCAATGATGACTAAAATTCAATGAAAATTCTAGACTGACAAAACACAGATGCACTAACCCTCGAGGTATTAACAATTGACAACACAGTGCAGAGCACAGCCGTCGACACTGTAATGCAACCGTGCAACTGCTTTATTCACTGGTGCAGTTATTTCGAAAGCAATTATAGGATACCTTATGTATTGCGCGGTTATGGCTAGTGTCATTTACATTTGACAGTACGGCAATTAGTACATCTACCAACAGAGCATTGCCACTGGACTACACTGTTCGTTGATTATGTATATTCTTCAGCCATTGTAGGACGGGAGATACATTTCAATTATAACTCGAGGTATTAACAACGTATGTCACAGTACAGAATTTTGGATTCTTTACTGTATTACAACGGTTGAATATCCATATTCGCATGTAATGTCAGTTACAAGGCAATCCTAGAATAATCAGTGTATACTGCGGTTATGGCTAGAGTTATTTACAGTTTGCAGTGCCTTACACCGCCCATCTACCATCACAGTCCTGTTGCCCATGGATTAATCTGCTCACTGATGAGTTACATTCTGTTACAGTTCAAGAATGTCAAAAAACAGATCCTCTGACCCTCGAGATATTAGCAACTGAAAACTCAGTAATCACTACTGCCAACATCGCGGTAATGTAGGCGTTAAGCTACCTTCTCCACTGATGATGCAAATTCCTATGAAACCCTGGAACTAAATGTGCATACTACAGTTATGGATAGTCATGGTAAGGAATCACATTACGGTAGCTAGTACAACTGCCAACACAGCACTGTTGCCGTTGGAATAAATTTGTCACTCACGTTGTCCTTCTTACAGCAACTCTAGAACGAGAAATGCAGGTCCATTATCCCTCGAGATATTAACAATTGACAACACTGTACTGAGTACAGCTACCACCTCAGTAACGTAACAGATGAAAAAGGATGTTCACTGATAACACCAGTTCCAAAGGAATTCTAGAATAATAAATGTATAATACGTTCACGGCTATAGATATTTGCAACTGACGGCACGGTACTTAGTACAGCCACCAGGTTATCACCGCAGCCGCTGTATCAGTCTGTACCATGATGATTTAACTTCTACAGCAATTCTATAATGACACTGGACGGATCCATTATCCACCGAGATATTAAGGATTGACAGCAGAGTAGTGAGTACAGCCATCCTCACAGTACTGCAGCTGTTGGGCGACTTTGTTCGCTGATGACGCAAATTTCAAAGCAATTCTGGAATAATCGACGTAAATAGCTATTATGGATAGTGACATTCACAATTGACTGTGCGGTACATAGTACATCTACCAACAGGGCACTGTTGCCGTTGGATTAATCTGTGGACGGATGATGTATATACAACAGCACGTCTAGAATGACGAAGGACAAATCCATTATCCCTCGAGACAGTAACAAATGACATCACTGCAATGAGAACAGCCATCATCTCAGTATTGAAGCCGTTGGAAAACTTTGTTCGCTGATAATGTAAATTCCAACGCAATTTTAGAATGATCAATGTATATTGCGGTTATGCCTTGAGACATTTCCAATTTACATTAAGGTACGTGTTACATCAGCCAGTATAGCGTTGTAGACGTTGAATTAAACTTTCCAATGATGATTGAATTTCTATAACAGCCCTAGAATGACAAAGTATGGGCCCACTCTTTCTCTCGAAATGTTGACAATTGACAACACAATACACAGTAAAGGCATCATCACTGCAATGTAGGCGTTTAATTGATCCTTCACTCAAGACTTAAATTCCACAGTAATCCCAGCATAATCGATGTACAGATCAGATATCGCTAGAGGTATTTACAATTGTCTGTACAGTACGTTGAACACCCACCAAACGAGCACATTTGTCGTTGGATTATTCTTTTCTTTGTGACTTAAGTTCT
Organism: Eufriesea mexicana; assembly: GCF_001483705.2. Lineage (NCBI taxonomy): Eukaryota > Metazoa > Arthropoda > Insecta > Hymenoptera > Apidae > Eufriesea > Eufriesea mexicana. The sequence continues at coordinate 299,195 of NW_016908869.1, read as the reverse complement.
ATAGCAATTTTTGAATGTTCAACGGATACATCATATATCTGTAGTTGCATTGACAAATGACAATACTGTACTGAGTGTAGCCATCTGCTCAATGCTTTAGCAATTGCATTAATCTGTCTGTTGTTCGTTTTATTCCTTCAGCAACTGCAGAATGACAATAGAATGATGTAGTGTGGTCAGGTATTGCTGTAGAAGTTAGTCCATCTGTGAATGGTCTGGTCAAGTGACAATTGTGGTCTGAAGATGTTTATGCTCAGTACTGTATTTTCAATTGCCAATGTCTATATCTATAATTGACCTATACGCTGATAATCGTAGAATTGCAATATAATATACATGATCAGAGGAATGGTCAGTATAATGGCCGTGGCAATGTTAATTTCCATTTTAAGTAGTGCAATTTCAAATGATCGTACCTCCAGGTATAACTGATTGAACCTTTAACCATTCTAGAACAGCTGTAGAGATTAAAACATCAGTAATAAGATTAATTCAATGGCTATAGCAGTATGTAGGTGGCCATGCTCATTACCGTATTAATAGTTATCAATATTTCTAGCTAAATTTGGTCTACCCATTGCTTATTCCAGTATTACTATAGAAGTTAAACGATCAGCGAAAGTACTATTCCAATGGATATCGCACTGCGTAGACAGACACGCTCAATATTTCATGTCCAATTGTCTATAGCCATACCGATAATTGTTCTTTCCATGGATCGTTCGAGATTAGCAATATAATAGAGATGATCAGAAGATAAGTTATTACAATGTCCGTTTTACTTTGTTGATTGCTATACTCTATAGTGCATTTCTAATTGTTAATAGCTCTAGCTATAACTGACACGCACTTTGACCATTCTCGAACTGCTGTAGAATTATTACATGAGTGAACCGTTTAATCTGACATCAAGACTACTCTATTGGTGCAAACACTAATTACGGTACTGCCATTTGTAGATATCTCTAGTCACAAATGGTATGCCCATGACCGCTCTGGAGATGTTGCGTAATATAAATCATCAGTGAACTAAATATGTCCACCGGCTGCAGTACTGTGATGAAGGTTGTACTCAATACTCTCATGTCAATTGTTAACATCTCGATCGATATTGACCTAACCCTTCTCATTCTTGAAATACTACAAAACTTAGATCATCGTTAAACAGGTCAACACATCTGTTGCAGTGGAGAATTAGTTCCTGTACTCTGTACTGCACTCTCATAGCTTATTGTCTCTAGCGATAATTGATCATTTATTCGTCACTCTAGAAACGTAACGGAAAGTAGGTACTCAGTGAACATATTCATCCATCTGCTGGAGTTATGCGTTCATGAATGCACTTTGTGCTTTACTGGCATCTATCGATACCTCTAGGAGTAATTAATCCATAAATTAATGATTCTAGTATTTATATAGTGCTATGATGGTCTGCCAATTGATTAATCCAATGGACGTGGTACTGATTAGATTTCAAGTCTGAATGCTGTATCTTCAATTCTAGGTGTCCTTAGCGACAATTGACCATACTAGCAGAGCAATATGAGTTGGATCAGATAGGAATAGGACGATGCAATCGCTTTGGTACTGCGTCGAAAGCTGTAGCGTGTACAGTACTATCGGCTGATAATGTCTCCTGATAAAACAGATTTATACCTTCATCAACATAGACCTGTCATAGAATAAAAACCACCAATGAGATTTAAATCATCAGTGAACTAGATAATCCAGCAGCAATAGTACTGCGAGGATGGTTGTACTCAGTTCTGCTTTGACGAATGTCTATGACTAGAGCGTCATTGGATCTGTCCCTTGTCACACTAGAATCGCTATGGAATATAAATCATCAGTGGACCGATTATTCCAACGGCAACCGTGCCCTGCTGCTGAACGTACTAAGTACCTTAGTGTTCATTATAGGTATGGCTAGCCATAACTGGTCTGTGCATTGATCCGGTTACAATTGCTATGGAGCTTAAACCATGAGTGGGCAAATTAATTCAATGGCTATTGTACTGTGATGATCATTGTACTCATTTCTATTTTGTCAGTTGTTAATACCTCGTGCGATAATGGATCCGACTTTGTCATTCTAGAACCGCTATAGAATTTAAGACATAGTTGTAGAGAATTTTCCAAAGGCAACAGTGCTCTGTTGGTGGATTTACTAAGCACCGTACTGCCGACTGTAGGTACCTCTTGCTATATCTGATCTATTCATTGATTATGCTAGAAATGTTGTGGAAATTAAATTATGAGTGTGCAAATTATTCCAGCCGATGCAGTACTGTCATGATGGATGTACTCGGTACTGCATTTTCGAGTGTTTATATCCTGAGCGGTAATGGATCAGTCACTATTCGCTATTTAACTACAATAGAAATTTAATCTTCATTGTGGAGATTTATCCATCAGCTAGATTGTTTTGTTGGTGGACGTGCTATGATTTATCGTAATGCCAATTGTAGATGTCCCTGGCCATGATTGAACTATACGTTGGATATGCTAGAATTGCTGTGGAATACATGCCATCAGTGAATAAATTAATAGATCGGCTACGGTACTGTGATGATGGTTGCACTCTTTACTGCCTTGTTACGTGTTAATATATCGTGCCGCAATGAATTTGCCTTTAGCCACTCTAGAATAGGTGAAGAATATTTATCGCCGATTATGCTGGTCGGTGCAACGGCTACAGTGCTCTGTTAATGGCTATACTCAGTACTCTATTGACATATGTCCATGTCTCCAACAAAAGTTGCAAAGCCCAGTGATTATTCTACAATTGCTAAAGAACTTTGATGATCAGCGAACAGATTAATTCAATGGATAAATTAATGTGTGGATGGATGCACTCGCTACTTTATTGCCATTTGTCAATGTAACTGCCGATACATGGTCTGTCCGTTTATCATTCCAGAGTTGCTATCGAGTTTAAATTATCATTGAACAGTTTAATATATAGGCTCAGTACTGTGACGATGGCAATACTCAGTACTGTGTTGTCAGCTGTTAACGTCTTGAGCGATAACGTATCTGCATTTTGGCAACCTGAATTTGTTATAGAACTTAATCATCAGTGAACAGGCTAATCAAATGGCAACAGTGCCCCATTGAGTGCTGTAGTCTGCACTGTATTGGCATATGTCAATGTCTGCAACGACAATTGCTCTACAAAATGATTATTCTAGTATAGCGACGCAATTTATGACGTCAGAGGGCAAACTAACCCTCGGCTACGGTACTGTGGTGATGGCTGCTCAGAATTTCTTTGTCGTATGTCTATGTAACGACGGCTTATGCACCAAGATGTTGATCGCTCTAGAAATTCTATAGAGCTTAAAACAACAGTGAACAGATTATTCCAAAGGCTACAGTATCCTGTTGCTGGATGTAGTCGGTACCGTACTGTCAATTGTGCTTGCCTCCAGCCGCAACAGATGCATACATTGATGAGTACAGAATTGCCGTGGAATTCATACCACCAGTGGACAGATTAATCGTATGGCTGCAGTGCACTGATGGTCGCTGTACTCAGTACTGCATTGACGTATAACAATGTCTCCAACGACAATTGCTCTATCCATTGATCACTACACAATTGCTGATGCACTTTGAGTATCATTGTACAGATTAATTCAATGTCTAAAGTATCGTGCAGGTGGTTACACTCAGTTCGGCATTGTTATTTGTTGATGCCACTAACGACATACGATCTATCCATTGGCCATTCTACAATTGTCGAGGAACTTATATTATCAGCGAACCGATTTATACATTGGCTACAGGACTCTGCTGATAGCCATTCTCAATACTGTATTAGTAAGTGCCAATGTCACGAGCGGCAATTGCCTCTATTGGCCATTCTACAATTGTCGAGGAACTTATATTATCAGCGAACCGATTTATACATTGGCTACTATACATATCCATTGGTCACTATACAATTGCTGAGTAAATAATATGGTCGGGAAGCAGGTTACACCAATGACTACAGTATCTATTTGTTGGCTATACCCATTTCCGTATTGCCAATTGTTAATACCACTAGAGAAAATTGATATATCAGGTTATAATTCTCTAAATTTTGCAGATGCTAGAATGTGAGAGAAGAGACTAGTCTAACGACTGCAATACTGTGATGTTCGCTGTACTCAGTGCTGTGTCGTCAACTGTTTATATCTTGAGCTATGGTCGATCTGTCCTTTGTCGTTCCGGAATTGCTACAGAATATGAATCGTCAGTGAACTCATTGATCAAAGGACAGCAGTGCCCTGTCGATGGCAACACTCAGTAGCGTCTTGGCACAAGTCGATGGCGCCAGCGACAATTGCTCTGTCCATTCATCATCCCTTAATCGCTGAAGAACTTTCACGATCACCAAACACATTAATTAACTGGCTATACTATTGTGAATATTGCCACACACTGTACTGTATTGGCATTGGGCAATAGAACAACGGATATTTGATATACGCACGGATCATTCCAGAATTGCTATAGAGATTGCACCATCAGTGGTCACAATGTTCCAACGGCTACAGTGTTCTAATGGTGGAGGTGTTAAACACCGTACTGCCAATTGCAAATGTCTAGCCATAGCTGGTCTGTACATTGATAATGCTTGAAATGATGTGGAATTAAATCACCAGTGGACAAATTAATCCAACGGCTACGGAGTATCGATGATGGCATTACTCAGAGCAGTTTTTAAAATTTTTAATGTCTCGAGCGATCATGGATATGCCTTTTGTCATTCTGGAATTACTATAGAATTGAAGGCACCAGTGACCTTGTTGATCAAACAACCACAGAGTCCCCTGTATGGATATACTCAGTTCTGTTTCGACATATATCTATTTCTCCAGCTACAATTTCTCAGCCCATGGATCAATCTGCAATTGCTGATGGACTTGGATGATCAGCGGACAGATTATATCAATGGCTGTTGTATTGTGTACATGCCTACAGTCAGTGCCGTATTGTCATCCGCCATTATTACCGCCGATATTTGATCTATGCATTGATGATTCTTGAACTATGATATATAATGGATCATCATTGAATGGGTTTATACAATGGCTGTCGATACGCGATGTTAGCCTTACTCAGTACAGTGTTGTCAATTGTCACTCTCCCATTCGATGATTTATCTATCCAATGATACTTCCAGAACTGCAGTATAATATAAATGGTCAAAGGACTGCTACATGCAGTTGCTGTCTATATGTGATCATGGCTCCCTTCAGTAGAGTATTGTCAATTGTCGATATCCCTATTGCTAATTGATCCATCTATTGACCATTCTAGTATTGGTGTGGAAACTATATTTTCACTGAATGGACTACAATAATGTGCAGATGGCTAAACCCAGTACTATATTGCCATTTGTTCATATCGCTAGCGATGCGTGATGTGTCCCATTGATCTTCCTAGAATTGCTGTCAAACGTAGGTGACAAGCGAATAGATTAATCCAATGGACGTAGGACTGTTTAGGTTGCTATACACAGTACTGTCATTTCAATTGTCAGTGCCTCTAGCAATGATTGATCTACCCAATCATCAGCCTAGAATTGTTACATTACTAGGCTGAGGAGAGTATAGGTTAATGAAATGCCCGTTAGAATGTTTTCATGGGTTCACTCAGTAGTGCATCTTCAATTCATAATATCTCCGGTTGTAATTGACCTAACCTTTCAAAGATCTAGAGTTGCTATGTATTCCAAGTAATCAGCGTATAGGTTAGTCCAACGGCTATAGTACTGTGTTGAAGCTTGCACTCAATACTGTAATGTCAATCCTCAATATCTCTAGTGTTTGTTGATCCACCAACTGATCATTCTGGGATACATGTTGAACATAAGTGATCTGTGGAAGGACTGCTGCAATGACTATAGTAATCCGCAGGTGGCTATACTCGCACCCTGTAGTTACATGTTGAACATAAGTGATCTGTGGAAGGACTGCTGCAATGACTATAGTAATCCGCAGGTGGCAATACTCGCACCCTGTAGTCATTTGTCAGTGCCTCTAGCGACAATTGCTCCATCAAATGGTAATGCTAGACTTGCTGAAGTACGTAGATGACAACCGAAAGGATTATGGAAATTGTAATGGTAGATTGTAAACTACTGCACTCTGTACCGTACTGTCATATGTCAATATCTTCAGAGACAATTGCTGTATCCATTGATCATTCTACAATTGTTGAAGAACACATATGATCAGCGAACAGATTAATCCAAACTCTATAGTGTTGTGCAGACTGCTGCAATCTGTACTGAACTGTCTACCGTCTATACCTCTACCGATATTTAATCCATCCATTGACATTCTAGAGTCGTCGTAGGGTCCAAACAGTCAATGAATAGGTTAAACTTACGGCTGCAGTGCTCTGTTTGTGCATGTAACCAGCCCCGTACTGCCAATTGTAAACATACCTATCTATAACCGTACCATACACTGATTATTCTAGTATTGCTTTGCAATCTATAACATCGATCAACAAATTAATCCAACGGGTGCGGTATGGTGATGATGGCTGTATTCAGTATTGTGTTATCTACTGTAAATACCTCGAGGGTCATTGGATCTGTCTTTTGTCATTAAAGAGTTGTAATAGAATCTGAGTCATCATTGTACAGGTTAATGCAACGGCTACAGTGCTGTAAAGGTGAGGGTAATATGTAGTGTACTGTCAATTGGAAATATCTCTAGCCATATACGTACTATACACTGATAATTCCAGAAATGCTCTGGAATTTGTATCAACAGTGAATAGCGTAGTCCAACGGCCACATTTCATTGCGGTACTCAGTACTGTGTTGTCAATTGTTAATATCTCGATGGATAATGTACGCGCATTTCTCTCTCTAGAACTGATTCAGGATACACAACATCTGTGAACTGATTAATCCAACAGCAAGAGTGCTATCTTGATAGATGTAATAAGTAACATTCTCCCAATTGTTGAAATCACTAACCACAACCGTACCATACATAGCTTGTTCTAGAGTTACTTTGGAATTCACCTCAGCAGTGAACAAAGTAGTTCAACGGCTACATTACTCCGATGACGCCAGTACTCAATAATGTGTTGTGAATTGTTAATGCCTCGAGGGATAATGGATATGTCCATTGCCAGTGTAGAACTGCTATAAATTATATATCATCATTGAGCAGTTAAGTACAACGGCTGCAGTGCTCTACCGGTGGACGCACTGAGTACTATGCTGTCAGATGGAAATATCCCTAGCCGCAACCGTACTATGCGCTGGTTATTCTTGTGCAGCTGTGGAATTTTTGTCCTCGATGACCAAATTAATCCGACGGCAACATTAGAGTGGTGGTGGTTCTACCCTCTACTGTGTTGTCAATTGCTAATGTCTAGAGGAACAATGGAAACGTACACTGCCATTCTAGAATTGCCGCAAAATCTAAATAATCATTAAACAGATTAAGATATCTTCTACACTTCACTGCTGGTGGATGGACTAAGTGCTGTACCGTCTAATGCAGGTGTCGAAGGCCACATCCTTTCTATACATAGTTTATTCTAGAATTACTGTGCAGTTTACGTCATCAGT